>NW_026939826.1:0-96399 GCF_032062105.1 Saccostrea cuccullata | reverse complement strand
TCAAATGCTCATTAATTTAAATTCAAACTGAATATTAGCGTTATCTTATTAATAATAGAAGCCGATTTAATATATTTAACAATATTTTGATCGATGGAGTCACTGTCATAGACATGATGGGATTCTATAATCCGTTTCCAGTTACACAAAACATTTTAGATCAAGCAGAATACAAGACTTAGTGTTAGGATGTCTTTTAAAAAGTGCGGTTTATTTGATCAGAAATCATTGTCTTATAAATCTTTCTAACGCTTAAGTAAACATTCGTTATTAATATTGCATGAAATAATTGTACTGAATATATTTTGTTGAAATTAACGCAGTTTCTATAACAAAACATAAGATTTTTTTTAAAAAAGGAGGGGGGTTACAAATAATATTCCTGATTAATTTTGCATTGTAAATTTAGATACCTGTAGCTATCCTTTCACACACAAATTAGTATTTTTTTAAATCAATAATTAATCTTTGAAGAAGAATAGCAAGTAAAATAAACGACTTAAATACCCCCCCCCCCATTCACTTTCATAGCAAATTAAAAAAAATTGACTTGAGAAAACTCTACGACCGGGCGAAAATGTATGAGGAGGGATGTCTCTTTTATAAAATATAACTTTCAGCCGTAGGGTATGCCGGTCCATTAAACTCGAAAACTAAGCATCTTTTTCTAGGATTGTCACTCCACTAAACTACGCTGGATCTAAGTTGAATATAGATAAAACTGAATGCATCTTGATCGGAGCATTGAGTCATATCAGAGATAAAACAGAAGGTATAAAAGTAATACTTCATCACTTAAATGTTTGGGCATATACACAGGTGTAAATAAAAACGAATGCTATAGAAAAAAAAATTGTGTTGATAAATGCGAAAATATGCAAAAACTCTGAGTCATGGAAAAAAGAAAACTTTTTGGTAAGACTGAAATATTGAATAGCTTAGGTATGAGTAAAATTATTTAAGTTGCGTCTATCTTACCTATTCCGCGAGAAAATGAATTTTAAAAAAATTTGATTTATTTTCAACTTCCATTGGGACTCCAGAGACAGAATTAAAAGGAATACATTAATTGTTGGCAAATAGACGAGGGGGATTGGAGTGGTAGACATACTTACCAAGTTCCAAGCTTTAAAAGCTGCCTGGATACCACGCCTCATGAATAATGCTGATCACAACTTTTTGAATTCTCAACTTGACAATTTATTAGGGACGTATTGAATATATGTCAAAAACTAACAGCACTGGTTTAAACGACTTTGACACATTTTAAAGACTGTCATTGTTTATAAAATAATTTTTTTACACCTTAATGTAAAAACACTTCCTGACATAAAGAAAATGAATATATAAACGAAATTTTACAAGAATCTATAAGGAATAATAAACTTTTTTACATAAGGGGAAAACGATATTCTTTAAAAACTGGGTTAAAAATATAAAATTTGTAAAAGATCACTTTTTAGATGCTGGTTTTAAAACCATCGGAAATATAGGAGAAACATTTTTAAAAAAGTCAAATTTATTAGAGAAAAAAAAGTTAATATCAGCAATATAAATTTAGTAATAGAAAGAACAGTAGGTATTTCAATTTTCATGGAAACATCTAACAGCGTTACCCGATCCTTCTTTTTGTCCAGTAGCAAACCTCAAGGCTTATTTAACAGAGTTTCCAAACCAACAGGGTCCCCTTTTTCAGTTTAAATCATCCATGCCAGTGAACTATCAGTTCGTCACTTCTCACTTAAACACTGCCACATCCTTCATTGGTTTAAATCCTAAACTCTATAAGGGTCATAGTTTCCGTATTGGGGCTGCCACAGAGGCAGCACAAAGGGGGGTTCCTGAGCACACAATTAAAAAGTTAGGTAGGTGGGAGTCCGATGCCTTTAAACGTTACATCCGTATTCAATCATTTTCCCTACAGTAAATTTCCCTACCCTTTGAGTTGCATAGCAAAGGTCAGTGGTCAGCAAAATTGTTGCACTGCCCATATCCTTCGTGTTTTTTGGACATTAACTTGGTGGCCAGCGTTTTGTTGCACCAGTACTGCTAAGCGTATTTTCAGTAATTGACTAATGGTCAGCTTTTTTGGTTGCATTAGTCAAGTAATCACTGGTTAACATATCATTACTTTGAAGCGTGTTGCCCCACTGCCCATAATTTTGGGGGTTCTTTCTGTGGACATTAACTTAGTGGCCACCTTTGAGTGTATTGAATTTCATTGTGAAGAATGCATTGTTTTGACTGTTGGATAATCATGTGAATACCAAGATGTACATTTATTTTTCAATTTTGAAAATTTTTGAATTTTTTTTTAGTGTTTATTTGCTTGGGATTGTTGATAACATTTTTACTTTTAATAGCTCCTCTTTAAATATTTCCCCACTGGGCTGCACCTAGGTTTACTCATATGAGTCTTATATACGTTGCTGGTATCATGCTATCGTCAATATGTTTTATATTGAATCTAAATTAGTTTGTTTGAATAGAGCAATGATAATGAATTTTCTGACAACATTTCGGGTGGCACAAAGCTTGTAGCCTTTCTTTTTTTGGCCATATTTTGGAGGCCACCTATTTTGCCAAATTATATACCCGGTATGTTATGTAATAGTCTTATACTGGGAGACCAATTGTTATTGCCTAATTGTTTTATAATTTTTCTCAGGAATTATGTTTTAAGGTTACATTGTCTCCCAGTCTTTTTTATTCAGTTTTATGTATTATATTATATGATTTCATTTTATAATAAATGACATATTTTTGGAACAAACATGTCTTGTGTTATTTGGCAAAAAAACAAGCTCAGTGTTGTCAGACAAGTGTTTAATTCAAGGAATGTAAGCTGAACTTAAAAACTATTGTAGGATTGAAAGCAAGAAATGTCATTTTATTAACCATATCCTTCTGAGTAAGAAATTAATCCGCCAAAGTATCAGCGATTACTTGGAGAAATATTCAAGGTTAATCAAGAAATGTGGAAATTTATTTTTCAGCAAAAGATTAAAGTAGCTATAGATAAAAACGGAATTCAATTACAAATTATTGCACAATTTACTTTGTTTTAAAAAATATATGGTGAAATCACTGAAATGGCAAAAAGAAAGCTCAGATCAGTGTTTGAACTGTTCTGTTGTAAAAAAAAAAAAAAAAAAAAAAAAAAAAAAACAAACATGCAACATCTTATTTTTGAATGTAGAAATGTTAAATATATTTTAATTGGATTAAATACACACTATTCTTTTCTTTTGATTCCAAAATTAATATAATAACTTTTTCAATTACTTATGTTATAGCTAATTTATATAACATACTATTATAAACAATATATATTTATATATAACAATGTAATTATCATTAATTATTTATATTATTTGTATTTACATTATCATGTCTTACATTATCATACGATCATTTATTTAAATGTAATTGTATTTAGATGGAGTTTTAGTCAGGGCCCAATCCCTGGCAACTGCCATAAATATTCGAGTAGGGAATTCAAATGTTATAGCATAGGTCTGGGTAATATAATATTATAAATAAAATTAACCCAAAGCACGAAATAGCATAATTTTAATTATTTTATGTTTAATTTGCGAATTATGTAAAAATGAATATATTTTATCTATTACTTAGCCAACCGCAATTTCATTATTTTTTTTATTGTCTTACCCACATACAGCTGTAAAATCTTGGATAACTCTATCATTAATTATGATGTTAAATAACAGCAAGGACAATAAAATATGGAGATAAACAAATTCTAGATTCCAAACAATATCCTGTCAAGTGTTTTGTTCTCTTTTTCTTTTAACTGTTGTCCTAATAGACACGTCATTACTGTTGATCATAATGCCAATATAGTTAGAAATATTGAAGACTTTCCATCGATCATCTTAAAAGGACCTAAACGCAGGCAGCCCCAATCAACTGACGACAAAACTTCATTTCTTTTATCTATTCAACCTGTAGAAGATTACACGGGTTATGCATTTTTTCAATCTGGAAGCAATGAAATAAATTTACCTGTAGTCCTAACTGCTGGACTTTGCGATACAAGGCCTGTGTTTAGTGAAAGACACATCCGTGTATCTCAGCCCCAGGAAATCTGTCATGGATGGCCCTCCACATCCAGCCTCAAAATCCACAACAAACCCCAGCAAGGAAATCTGCTGCTGAAGGAGGTGGTCAATGGCCCTGAGAATCCTAAAATATTCAAAAGTTATTAATAGTCATTAAATGTTATATGATTTCGTTATCATCTCTACAGAACTGATAAAAAAATATTATGGCTCTTCATTATCTCTATAAAGATTTACTCTTATTGTCAATATTAATATAATATAAAGCTTGAAAGTACCTAAAAGTAATCTTCCTTCTTCTTCGTCGTCATCAAGCAAAATACCAATGGCTCTTGCTTCATGTGCTGCCCACTCCTGATGAAGCTGTGAATGGTAAACAACTGCATTCAAGGTTGTTCACCATGTGGAATGTTGCATCCATATACTAAGTACCACGTCTTTGCTTGCGAAAGGAGGTCCATCTGATGTTGGGTGTACATCAGGAGGTGGCTTGACCTGATGCATAGACGTCCAAGGTTTTGAAGTCTGGCATCTGACTCGACTTCAAAAAAATCTCCATCAAGAAGCTGAAAATAAATTTTGGTATAATTAATTACTTTGTAAAAAAAGTGGTTAATTTGTAAATATTGTACTTAATAAGTATAACTTTACCACATTTACGTGTTCCATTTATTTGTGGTAATTAATTGTTGATTTTTTTTTCACGACAATGCATTACGTTAATAACAAACCATAGATAAACATACTTCAAAATCCAAAGCCCTTGGGTCCTTGGGTCTCATGTCGAGTCGATTCCTGTTCACAATCCTGATGAGGTTGGATGGCTTGGATCTACTTGCAGTAGGAGCGTCGATGTAGCCATTTTCTGCCATCACCTCCTCCACAATCTGTGGGGCAGACTGGGTAAAGCTGTTTACTGCTGAGCTCTTTACCTATAATAAAATTATAAGTGGTTAACATTTCTTTCTGTGGATGGCATTATTAGCATTTTAAGTATAAGTATAAATAAATTACACACAAAAATATATATAAAAAATATATAAATATATATAAATGCAGTTACCTTGCTTGTTATTTGAACGGCTAAGTGAATGCCTGGCTCTGCTGGGTGGTTATAGCTCTAAAAATTGCTCTATCTTGGAAGTCATCTCCCTGTTGAGTGACAGTGGCTGGACAAGCCATGGACATATGAAATGTTGCATGAGCTGCAGGCTAAAATTAAAAGACAATTTTAAATTTAAAAAAATGTTTTTGATATTTTTGAAGTCATTTACAAAGAGAAATACAATTCAAAATATTTACTTTTAAGAAAGAAAAAAAGGAAATACCATAAGGCCATCCTCTAGGCTATCTTCATGTTCAGCATCTGATGAACCATTAGGGAGGCTAATGACACGTGAAATGTTGCATCAGCTGCAAGCTAAAATTGAAATATAAAATTAACTTTGATTTTATGTTTTTTTTTTGGGGGGGGGGGTATCTAAATAAGAGCGAAAGATATATCGACTTTAAAATATAAATATACCGAAGTTCTTAAATAAGAGTGAAAGATAAATTATATTGACTTTAAATGAATATACATGCATACCAAAGTTGTACGTGTCATCTTCTTGAACATTGGAAGTGTCTTGAGACCCTCTCCTTTATAAATTACTAATTAGTAGCTCCGCATTTATGGTATCTATGTCAGGACTCTTTCCATTCTTCATTTTTTGGATTGCCTTTTTAACCTTCTACTTTCTTATTGGTGTTGTGTCAATATCATCAATTTTGTTCTCATGGATGGTGTAATTTTGTTGTTTCTGTTGGGACATTAAGGACCTCATTAAAATGCTCTTTCCATCTCTCCAATATTTTTCCATCCTCAGTGCTTAGTTCTCCATTATTGGACCTTATGCCACTTGTACTGTTTCTTTTTTTTTCTCACAAAGCCGCTTGGTCAGTTGGTAAACATCGCTCAGACGGTTAGTATTTGCTGCATTCTCTGCTTGGTTAGCTATATCTTTCAGATTTTTCCTTTTATCAGCTCTTGCTCTTCTTTTCACTTCTTCGTCTTTGGACTTATATTCTTCTCTCTTAATTTCCTTTATTCTCTCTGAATTTGATCCTCCTATTTCTTCCTTTAGTTTTCTTCTTTCATCTAGGGATCTGTATGTTTCTGCAGTAAGCCAGTCTTTGTGTCTCCTTTCCTTCTGGCCCAAGATCTTTTCTGCTGTTTCATTATATACTCCCTTCACGAGTCCATTTTTATTGATTGTGTTTTCGTCATCAGTTAGTTGCTGAAACCTATTTCTTAATTCAAGATGGAATCCCTTGCTTATTCTTGGATCTCTCAGCTTGTTGACATCATAATCTTCCTGTTGCTTTCCTTTGGCTTTAAGTTTCTGCAGAGCTTCATCTTTACTTCAGCCAATACCAGATGGTGATCTAAATTGGTATATGCATCACGCATAACCTTGACATCACATACAGACTTCATGTATCTGCCATTCACCATTACATGATCAGTTTGGTTCCTATCTCTACCATTAGGTGCCTCCCATGTAAGCTTGTGTATGTCGAGGTCTTAAAGAGGGTTCCACAGATGATTAAGTTATTAAGAATACACGTATATTTCGGCTAACCTCATGCCGTTTTCATTCGTAGCGCCATGCCCTCTTGTCCCATGACTTTCCCATCCTTCATTTGACTTTCCAACTTTTGCATTTGTATCACCCATTACCATCAGTATGTCATGCTTTGGCACTTTTGAAATCTCTCTTTGTAGCTGTTCATAGAGGGTGTCCTTATCTGCTTCGTCTGCTTCGTTTGTTGAGCTGTATAATTGTAGTATTGTTAGCTTAGAAAAGTGGTAGAAGAAGCGTGCGCTGATGATTCTGTCATTAACAGAATTCCATTACATCAAGCTTTGTCGGCTTTTCCTGCTGAGTACAAGTCCTACTCCTTTATGATGTTCTTCAGCTCTGGAGTACAAGATGGTCTCTCCAGAGGAGTTCACCAAAGCCTGTTCATCTTACTTCGCTCAGTCCCAGGACGTCCACCTTATATATGTTAAACTCTCTTACGGTGTTAGCTGTTTTTCCAATCTTAAACATTGTTCTTACGTTCCAACATCCGCTTAAGATGATGTTTAAGGTGTTATTATGGATGGTATCTGCATTCCTTTCAGGCCGTTAGGGTCCTCTCGGATTTTCCTAATTGTCGTTCAGTGGTACTAATTGTTGTAACGGTTTCCATAATCAATTGATTTTATAGAAGGGGGTAATTAGCTGCAAGTCCAACCTCCAAGTTTATGTATGGGAGGCCAACATAGTAGTAGCGGTCTCCTACAAAATCCAGATAGTAATCAGAGTTTTCTCTCCTAGATGAGTTGCCGACCAACGATTTCGAGCCTTATCTTCCCATGCGCCCTTGCGAAGTTAGCCTTGGGCAGAAAGGTGTCCAGTAACCGTCTGCTTCCGCGTGGAGGCATCGCATAGGACTTGTTGTGGAGAGGCTATGTACTGGCAGGGGAAGACTTGCAAATTACTTCCCTTGTGGCATTACTGCTAGCCAGCGGTGAGGGCCGAAAGCGAGAGGTGAGAAGCACACATACACCAACACACTAGACGCATCACACAACAATTAGCAGACAAGTGAAAATGTGATCTTGGAATAAAAAAAAATGAAGTGAATTTTCAGTAATGTGAAAGAAATAGTTATTAAAAGCCTTATAATATACAATGTATACAACGCATATGGGAATGAGTGAAAGAATTGCAGATATGAAGCTTGGTTGAATTGAGTCCAGTTCTTTCTCATGTACAGGGAATAAAGAGTTAAGCATCAGTCAAATTATCCAGCTATGGGGTATTCGATGAGAAACAGATGCGTTTTTGATACAAATGGCGTGGTTGCCGGCAGGACACCTATAATAATCGGACGGTGACTGAGGCCATTTGGCGAATCGGTGGGGGTCATTGGTAGAAAATAAGTTGTAGTTAAAAATCAGCGATGTCTCCACCGATGTCCCACGTCGCTCATCATCGGTAACCCATCATTAAAACATCTTTCAAGGATTGGCCGATGTATGGCCGAGCATCGTCAAGCGTCCGTTGAATCTGAGGTCATCGGGGGATTGAGTGGTGGGCAACAGACATCGGTCGATCATCGGTCGATGTTTGACCAAACATTGGCCCATAGTCGACTGACGTACAAACGATGTTCACCAATGTATAAGCGATGTCATATACATCGGACGATTACCCTGGAATGTCGTTTTATGGTTACCAATGTATTGCTGGGCCTTTGTAGGTCACGCCAGCAACCACGCCATTTTTATTAAAATTCGCATTGGTTGCCCATCGTATACCACATCGCTGGATGATGTGACTGATACTTTAAGGACTACTAGTCCGTTTTGGACTTATGTTGGGGCACCACGAACTACCACCGGCCGGTAAATGTGACTAAGGCATAAGTATACATATTCCAGATATTACAGTTTATGCTTTTAATAACTTATGCCTTAGTCAAATTTCCCGGCTGGTGACCGTAGACCGGTGGTAATCGGTGGTAATCCGTGCTGTGAGCGATGCCCCTCCAGTGATGTGGTATACGATGGACAACCAATGCGTTTTTGATAAAAAAAATTGCGTGATTGCCGGTCGGACTTACAAAGGCCCAGCGATGCATTGCTAATCATAAAGCAATGTTCCTGGGTAATCGGCCGATGTATATTACACCGCTTATACATTGGTGAACATCGTACGTACGTCGGTCGACTATGGGCCAATGTATGGTCAAACATCGACGATGATCGGCCAATTTCTGTTGCCCACCACTCAACCCTCCGATGACCTCAGATTCAACGGACACGTGACGATTCTCGGTCATTCATCGGCAAATTCTTGAAAGTAGTATTAATGATTGGTTGCCGATGAGGAGTAATGTAGGGCATCGTTGGAGACATCACCGATTTTTAACTACCACCGGTTCGCAAAATGTCCTCAGTCACCGTCTGATTACTATAGGTGTCCGGTCGGCAACCACGCCATTTTTATCAAAAAACGCATCGGTTTCTCATAGTATATCCCATCACTGGATAATGTGACTGATACTTTAGCTTGATGAAAGTCTCTAAATACAGCTGTTTTATTGTTTTGTTTTACATGTATATACAACAAGCAAGTCTGGATCTTACTGCTTCATAGTAAATGTTAACCACAGGTACCTGTGGACAGGACCCCCCCCCCCCCGATATTCAACCCCGGGACTTATTGGACATTTTTTTCACAAATTATATTTATTACACTTGTTCATCATGTTTACAATAGGAACAAATCGTTAAAACCCGAAAATAATCGCTCCACAAAATATTTTTAAAAAAATTGATTAAGAAAAAAAAACCCACTATACATTATTTTATAAGAGAGAAAGGTATGCCACTCCAGTTTGTTTACGTTGTACCCCCACTAATCTTACTGGGTTTAAAAACATGTATTTATTTCATTTTTACCTAAAATGTCGGTCCACACTGTCTCTACATATATTTGTGTCTCAGTCCATGCTATTGGATTGATTCTGCATTTCGTAAGAATCCCACAATTTCTTCTTAAACAGCATTCCAATCAGAACGTTGAAATTTCCTTAGGAAAACGCAACGGAAGTGCCTATTACCTAAAATGATAACCCCCAAAAGTGATTTTTACGTCAGGCCAAAACTCCGTTGCATTTACCTAAGGAAATTTCAACGTCCTGACTGGAATGCTGTTTAAGGAGAAATTGTTTTTAAACCCAGAAAGACCAGTGGGGGTACAACGTAAACAAACCATACCTTTCTCTCTTATAATGTATAGTGGGGTGGTTTTTTGGTGGAGCGATTATTTTCGGGTTTTTAGGATTTTTTCCTATTGTAAACATGAGGAATAAATGTAATAAATAAAATTTAATATGTGAAAAAAAAATGTCTAATAAGCCCCGGGGTTGAATATCGGGGGGGGGGGGGGGCCTGTCCACAAGTACCTGTGATGTTAACATGACTGTTGGACATCAATCTGGAATCAAAGATCAAATAAATGTACATGGGTGTAATAATTATGAATACAATGTTAATTAAATGTAATAATGATCCAACCTCTGATGTTTTGGAGATCTGTGTTTGCTCCTATTTTGTATTGTTTTATGGACTTTTCACAAATTCTGTAGTCACTATGACCTAATTTGTAAATAAATCCTATCGTGTTTTGTCTGACATGTTTCAGACAATAATATAAGTCACTGCTTTTAACTACGTTTGACGAAGGAGTCGTGTGATACATATCAGGGCTCATAGCAGGTGTGACCAGACAATAGGGGACGCTTACTCCTCCTAGGCACATGATCTCTACTTGTGTTTCTAAAGATTCATAGGATCACAACATAAAGATACTTAAGTCTTAGACCATACTTAAGAAGGACTTAAGGGCAGTCTTGAACTTAAGACCATATTACATCTAGAAAAATGCATAGATTTGACAATTTTCGTGTAAAAGGAAAAGGGTTAGCACTTTTTTGTATATTTTTTTAAAAAAATGATAATTACTTACTTACTTACTCAGGCTCGTCGTTCCGTGAGGAACATAGGCCATCGATGACAGTCCTCCAACGAACTCGATTCTGAGCTGCTTTAGCTGCATCCTTCCAGGTCAAAACCTGTGTCTTTAAATCTGACTCCGAGTCACTCCTCCAGGTGTTTCTTGGACGTCCTCTCTTTCTTTCACTAGTAACCTGTTTTTCCAAGTCAGGGCCTGGCGTGTGATGCAGATGGTGACTTCCTTAGCGTGTGTCCAAACCAGCTCCACTTTCTCTGTCTAATTTGTACGTCCATAGGTTCCTGTCCTGCTCTCTTCCATAGTTCTTCGTTGGATATCCTTTCAGGCCATCAGATGTTGAAGATGCGCTTGAGACAGGTGTTGTAAAATGTCTGGATCTTCTGCTGGGTTGCTTTGGTCAACCTCCACGTCTCTGCACCAAACAATACGACGGACTTGACATGTGAGTTGAGGATCCGAAGTTTAGTGGTAATACGGATGTTCTTTGAGGTCCAGATATATTTTGCGTAAGTTATTTTTTACGATTGAATTTTTATTTTTGCTTAAAATGGTAATGTTTTTATGTCACATTATAGCTGATATAATTTCTGCGTGTTTTATATTTTGCGTTTTAAAGGGCATCGCAAAAAATGCGAAAAATAGATTACCGCGAAAAAAACCGGATATACGGTATTTGACATGGAAAATGAAGTTCTTGCCTTCCCAACTCCTGACTTGATGTCCCGGTCTGCATGTGCCAACCTCTCTGTCCACCACACTCTCCAGGTAGCTGAAGGACTCAACTCCCTTGAGGGTCTTAGCACCAACTGTGACTGGTGTTTGGACAATGGTATTCATCTTCATAAATTCTGTTTTATTCGAGTTGATTTTGAGGCCCGTTCCTGCCGATGTTGTTGCAAGGCGAGTTGTTTTATCCTGCATATGACTTTCGTTTTGTGAAATGAGAGCCAGATCATCGGCAAAATCAAGATCGTCACGTTGCGTCAGGAGTGTCCACTGTATACCATTGTTCCTGTCTGATGTGGTAGTCCTCATGATCCAATCAATGCTCAAGAGAAAAAGAAATGGCGACAGCAAGCATCCTTGTCGAACTCCTGTCTTGACCTCGAATCTCCCAGACATCTGGCCAGCATGGACAACCCTGCATATCATGTCTTGGTAGGTGTTTCGAATCAGGGAGAGCATACCTGTTTTAATATGGTAAATAATTTAATGCCGTCCATATGTAAATACTTTTTTGCAAATCAGTACAATACAGTAAAACTCGTTTAGTACAAACACGGATATATTGCGAATTTACGGATATAGCGAAGTCATCTTTGATCTCCAGCTAAAAAATTTAATGAATTTCTTATACGGTTATAACGAATTACGGATATAGCGAAGTACATGTAATTCCATAGGTCCCTGTGACTTCGTTATAACCGAGTTTTGCTGTACATATTTCAATGTACTCCATAGTGCCTCAGTATCTTCCATAATACTCTCTCTCGGTCCACGCTGTCGAATGCTTTCTCATAGTCGATGAAGTTAACAAAGAGGGAGTGGGTGGGACTTCCACAGGGACGTAGCAACAGGGGGGACCAGGGGGTCTGGCCCCCCACTTTTTCCCCAACCTTACTTATACTATAGGAAATAGTAATTAAAAGGCTGGTTGGCCCCCCCACTATTAGGGGACGACCATTTGATTCTGAAGGGGGGCCTGGCAAATTTTTTGGAGACGGATTATTTATTTTCATGCCTGTCAAGGACAGATTATTTATTTTCAAGATTATCGAGGACAGATTATTTATTTTCTTCTTTGTCTTACGGCACCTTGATCGATTGATTCTAAAAGACTAATCATTTATATACCATAGGCGGATTCAGGATGGGGGGCGTGTATAACTTCGTTCGGGCAAGAGGTCCAGGGCTGCCTTAAGGCCCCCAGTGGGTCTGGGCGAAGCACTGGTGGAGGCCAAAGGAGGGAAATTTCCCAGAAGCTCTTGGGTTTTCGGGTATTTTAAGAGTAAAACCATGACAATTATAGTGGTATTGGTTATTATGTAGCAAAGTATGACATTATTAATGTTGGTCATATCATACTTTGAATGAAAGGGGTTTAGGGGGCGAAGCCCCCTGAAGCTCGTGGGTTTTTGTGTATTTTAAAAGTAAAACCAGGCACAATTATGTAGGAATTGGTTCGTTATGTTCCAAAGTATGACATAATTAATACTAGTCACATCATACTTTGAATGAAGGGGGCCCAGGGGGCGAAGCCCCCTGAAGCTCTTGGGTTTTTCACGTGTATTTTAAGAGTAAAACTAGGCACAAAAATATTGGTATTGTACTAAAGTATGGCAATATTAATATAATTCATATCATACTTTAAAATTTTAGGGGAGGGGTCATACACATGTATGCCTTCCTTAAATCCGCCACTGTATACTTTGTATTAATTTATCGGGAAGTATAATTCTTTGACAAGAAAATTTATCTTTTGTGGTGTTTAAGAATTGGCTTGTATTTAAAGTGATTCATCACATCTACTGAGTGCACATTGTCATGTTGATCAACTGACTACAAGTATCAAGTCTGGTAATCTGATTTTAAATATTATTTGGTTCTAAAATGGCGAGCGAAGCGAGCCAAAAAAAAATACTGAATTGAAGATTCTGAGGTTAAATTACACGGAAATAAAAAGGTATTTTCACAATATTTAAATATCATAAGTCAAGGTCAGATTATTTATTTTCTTTGCAGGAGAGGACAGATTATTTATTTTCAACATTTTCAGGGACAGATTATTTATTTCCAAAATCTGCCACCCCCCCCCCCTCAGAATCAAATGGTCGTCCCCTTAGTGATGTAGTGAAAATATAGTATAGGAATTGGTACTGAAAGTACTTGACATGAAGAAAAAATTGGGCCCCCCCCCCCCCCCCCCCCCCCCCCACCACCACCACCACCACCACCACCACCACACGAAATAGAATTTTCGACTTTTGGCAACTTTTCCCTTCGTTTTTTTTTTTTTTTGCTTGTGAACTTTTTCAGGTAAGTAAAAAAAATTTTCTCTGGCTGCCCCCCTCCCACTTTCAAAAACAATGCTTCGTGCCTGTTCCACTCCAGTGAATGATGCGCAGACTGGTCATCTGGTCAGCAAATGATCTGTTGGCTCTAAAACCAGCCTGTTGGTCACAGAGCTTTGAGTCCACTGCTTCTTTTCATTCTCTCGAGAAGTATTCTGTTGAGGACCTTGCAAGGCACTGACAGGAGCATATTCCTCCTGTAATTACTGCAGTCCCTCGGATCTCCCTTCTTTAGCAGCTTAATAAGGATGCCTTCTTTCCATTCCTCCAATGTTCTCTTCTTCCCAGGTCTTATTGAAGAGGTTGTATAGGATGTTAATGGCTGTCTCTGTATCAGCTTAAATGGCTTCTGCTGGTATCTCATCAGGCCCTGCCGCTTTTCCATTATTAATTTTACTTATTGCTCTCCTGATATCTTTGTTGGCTTGTCGCAGTTGATCCGAATGTCTGTATTGGCTGATTGTATGTCCGGAGGTGTTTCTGGTGTTGGTCTTAATAGCTCTCCGAAGTACTCTACCCACCTTTTCAATTGTTTTCAATTGTCATTCTATTTTTAATGTTTCCCCGTGTTAATTAACTACTGGGATTTTTTAAACTTTCTCACGAACAATCCTTTTCCATTATAAAATGCTTTAATATAATATCAGAGTATTATGTACTTGACAGACATTTAAGGGTAGAGAATTTTGTCTTCCTTAGCTCTCCGAAGTACTCTACCCACCCCTGGCCCCGTGGGGATCCGGGTTAGAATAGGTCCTCAGTATCCCCTTGCTTGTCGTAAAAGACGACTAAATGGGGCGGTCCTTCAGATGAGAATGTATAAACCGAGGCCTCGTGTCACAGCAGGTGTGGCACAATAAAGATCCCTCCCTGCTCAAAGGCCATAAGTGCCGAGCATAGGCCTAAATTTGCAGCCCTTCACCGGCAATGGTGACGTCTCCATATCAGTGAAATATTCTGGAGAGGGACGTTAAACAGTATACAATCAATCAATCAATCAATTGTTCTTCTGTTGTTGAGAGTGGATTCCTGTTCTTGTCCTTAGTGGCTTGTCTGTTTGTTCGAACTTGTGGGAGAGCTTCTTTGTGATCATATACAGTTCTTTCAAATTTCCTTGTCCCGCTGCTTCTTAAGCTTGTTTGGACAGGTTGTCGATGGAATCCCATTTATCTTTCCTGATGCTTTTCTTAACTTCTTTATCTGTGGCTGTGTAGTCCTCTAAGCTTTTGCCTTTGCTGTTCTTGTCCTGCTTGTATTCAGCACTGCTTTCTTTTCCTTCCTCTCATCCAGTTTCCTCATAATATCACCAGAGATCTACTGCTTGTGCTGAGTCTTTCTCCTGCCTAGGACTTCCTTGCATGTGCCTTGCCACATTAAAATTCCTTGATGTGCTGCCATTGGGTCTCTATGTTGATATCATTGTTTTCAAGCTGATCTTGTAGTAGCTGGAATCTATTTGACAAGCTGAGATGGAATGCTGTCTTCACTTCCTTTGTTTTGAGGGCACTCACGTTGTACCTTGTCCTCCTGTTTGTCATGTTGTTTACTTCTTGAGGCATAGTCTTCATGCCGTCATCAGCAGATGGTGATATGTTGAATTGTCGGCTCATCTCATCACCGACATCTTTCCATGCTCTTCGAAATTTCTTGTTGATGCAGATATGATCGATCTGGTTCTCTTAACATGGTCAGGGGATCTCCATGAGGCGTTGTGAATTCTTTTATGAGGAAAGATGCTTCCTCCTATGACCAGCTGGTTTAGAGAATCTCTCACCATTCTCATTCATTTATCCCATTCCTTCTGTGCCCATGACTTCATTGTAGCCAGTGTTGTTAGTTCCAATCTTGGCATTGGAGTTGCCCATGAGTATTGCCATGTCTTTCTTCGCCGTTTACCAGTTCCAATCCAATAAGAGCACGTGCCTCCATTGACAGCAGACCTACACCTTTGATGTGGTGGGTTAATTCCCTCCTGAATACAACAGTGTTTCCCCGGTGGTAAGCCTCAGCTGTCCTGTCTGTAGCCACCAGGGCTCGAGCTGTGATTCGCCATTGTCGCCAATTGCGAATTTTTTTCAAAAGTGGCGAAAAGAAATTCATAAGTGGCGAAAATTATTTTTTTAGATGTACCATGTACAAAATTTGTGTAGTCCCGTTTAGCTCCTTTGTTTATTCAGTGTACACAGATAAGTCCCTTTGTTTACTTAATTAATGCAGCAGAGGTGTGAAAACTGAAACCTACATGTAGGAAATCACGTCTCGCTTGAACGAACAATGCTGACTAGGTAACTAGCCCGGGGCAATAAAGGGATACAAAATTGCTTGAAATGATATAATTTGGATTAAACAAGGGGGGATAAAGTGTTAATGGGAGATGAAGTTAATAAATAAAAGATTTTTATCAACAAAATCTGGATCTATGTACATGATGTAGATCTTTTTTTTTAAACCGAAAGTAGGGAAACATGATGAAAATTGTAAAGAATGGCTTCAAATTTTACCTACTGAAAATTGAAAAATGTGTACATTATTATACCGTTAACTGACAAAGAATTAAACAGAAATTGGTTTGGAAACAGAATTAACTTTAGTTAGTAAATTACACTGAATTATTTACAATAACATGAGCTTGCATATTAAACCCTGGAGTCTCCAAGTTGTTAAAATAAAGTCAAGTTTCAAACCTAATTTTCATTTCTTTTTAATTTACTTCTCTTCACAATTTGATTAATGAAATGATGAAAATTTCTATTTTTAAAAAATGTCATATTTTACTAGGTCTGTAGCCCCCCCCCCCCCCTTCCCAGGTGAAAAAAAATGTAAACAAGAGGACATTTTCTGTCAAGAGTTGGCTGATATCAATACAATATCAAATTAATTGTGTAATTCCAACATTATTATTTTTTTCTTTTTTTAAATGGATACTACCATAAGCTTTAAACATTACAATTTTGAAACAATGTCTGTGTCAGATAAACATAATAAAAAAAATTGAATAAAAAAAAAGTGCATTGCATTGTCGAGAAATCAGATGTACGTATGCCTTTCCTTAAAGACTGTGTCGCGAAAAGTGGCGAAAAATATTTTCGGTCCAGTGGGAGCCCTGGTAGCCACCATGTCTCACTTAGTCCTAGGAGACAAATTTTGTAGTGCTTCATCTCCTTTGCCACCTGTGCTGTTCTTCCTGCTTCATACATTGTTCTGATGTTCCAAGTAGCAAATCTGATGGTTTTCCTGGGTGTCAGAAAGGGAGTCAGCTCTACAGCTTCCTTTCGGCTGTCATTGCACATAGTTTCCCTGGAAGTAGACCCAATCTGGCCCAGGTTATGTTGATTTTGGCTTGTCATTGATGCTTCTGTAACTTGTTTTTTTATAGGTAGGGTTGATGGCCCTACGCAAACCTCTAGTTACCTTGAGGAAAGGTGGTTTGATTTTGGAGTTTCCTTCCTAGACTGCTTTACTTCCCTGGATAATCCGATATTGAGCACAGTCTGCCCATTTGGTTTTATATTAGCGTTTCCTTCACCTAGCCTTCCCCATGGGTATGGCTGCAAGGCAGCAGAGGTTTGGAATTGGATTTTCCTTCTCTTAAATGAGCTATCCTGTCGGACTGATGAGTTCCATCTACCCGAAGCACTGGTTTTAGGTTGCCAGGTAACTCGGTCGCCTTCACCCCTTCTCCTATCAGTAGCAGCAGCTCCGTTGGATTTGATGAAAGCCACATGAGCAGGCTAGGAGCTAGATTTTGGTTGCCAGAGGCAATTTGAGGCACACACAATAAGTAGCATTTTATAGACAATGGGAGCTAATCCCCATTGCCATCCCTTGGCTATGACAAACTTTGGACATGATAATTACAATATATAATTTTTCTATGTAATTTGTATATTTACAGTGGAGCCTCATTTATCCGGATGCTTTGGTTCCCAGTCAATTTGTCCGGATATGTGAAGCGTCCGGATACCTGAATCACCAGTTCAACTAGACAAAGTAACATTATAAAAATTCCGTTCCGATGAAAAATCGTCTGGATACTGAAGCATCCAGATATCTGGCGTCCGGATATCTGAAGGTCCACTGTATATAATTTCTGTGCTTGATTAGTAGTATCTTGAGTTCTTTTAAAGGTAGAATTCTTATCTGGTTTCTGTTTATTATGAGAAAATATTATAAGTACATTAAGTTATTTGCTGTCAGGTACTTGTACAACTTTGAATTAAAATGATAAATTGAGTCTGAATTCTAGCAGGCCTAGAGACTAATTTTTAGCTGAACTGTGGCATATGAACATGTCTCCTTTTCTGCTTCTTAAAACTACAGAACAATGAATATATTCAAAATTTTGAGACAATAAAAGAGTCTAAAATAAATTTTCTGAAGTGCTAAAATTAATAACTATGAACTGAAGTTTGAAAATATATCAAATAAAAATATTTTCTAATAGTACAATCTTAATAGCTTTTGAAAGCTTACTTGATTACAACAGATTTGAGCAAAAAAAAAAAAATCAGTAAAAAGTATTTTTTCTCTCTCACTAAATAGTCAGTACAGTGTGATGTAGTAACATGAGATAATTTTATTTTTTATGTCTAAAGTCTTTCTCATTCTTCCTTAGATAACTTATTTGTTTAAAACAAAAGCAATCAAAGCACCACATTTTCTAACACCCCCTCCCTTAGAAACGATATTGGTTTTGCACCTATTGGTTAGTCAGTATCGAAGAGAGATCAATCCTTGAAGACTAGTACATTAATGTACACAGACAGATGACCTCTATCTGAGGTCACAGTCTCAAAGATCATCCATGGGTTAAACTTTTCTAAAAATAGGAAAATATAGTCTGTTCAGTATCTTGAGAAACTTAAAAACTTGACATAATCAAATTTAATGCACTAGCTAGTATCATTAAAGAGTAGATTACCCAGACATGTATTGATTTTGAGGTTACATGATTAAAGTTCAAGCTAGGCTCAAGCAACTCTGGACATAATGTTGACTTGATGGCTAAGATCTCGCTTGATAGTTTGTTTTATGTTATGGTTGAAGACATACTTTAGTACTTAGACAGGTCCTAAGATTGTGCCTAAAACATACTAATATGACCATACTTGAGTCAAAACCTTTGCAAACTTTACGTTAATACGACCCCCATTGTTTTTGTCCTGTTCATGCTTTATTTTGTTGTTTATTGGTACATGTATTACATATATGAGAATGATTACTGTTCATTATCTTCATTTTTTACATTTATACTATTCATTCTTTAACTTATAATAAAAACAAAACACATGTAAAGAATGTAGAAGTATTATTTTTTAAACTTCATGTAAAAGTAGTTTGTTAGTTCTGATGTTATGTACACAGAAAATAAAGCTTATATTAAGCAAATCCTGCTGTTGAAATCATTATGTACATCATGTATATAATAGTAAATACACAATCCTTCCAGATCAGTAAGAGTTTATCAGTTACTTTACGTACAGGATCAGTGTTTCCTTCCATAGAATTCAACCTACTCTAAAAAAAAAACCTGAGAAAATATACCTTTCATTGACCACAAAGTTTTACAAGGAAAGCACAAGAGCTTCTTTTTTTTTTGCAGATTTGCAATTTCACAAGCTGATACACAACCAAATTGCTTCAAATTCTAATTTGATATTAGCTTCCATCTTGAAAATGTTTCTTAAAGAGTTCAACAGCTTTAAATCTGTGAGAAATAGTGTTCTTTGTTTCTCCAGGCATCTCAGCATAGGTTTGTGTGAAGCCCTCGGGCTGGAAGCATGGATCCCATCCAAAATCATTTGATCCCCTGGGCTTAACAATTTCTCCTGGTGTTTTTCCACAAAATAATTTCACTTCAGAGTCTTTCTCACCTGAGCTGTACGCTAAAATACACATGGCTGTGGCCGATTTATCCTCAAAGCCATGTAACATTTTATGTAGACCTGGAACAACCATTACAATTACTTGGGTAAAATGTACAAGTACCAGTGGTATATTCAATATTTCATAAATAAAAGTAAAATGTATCCTCCTCCCTCTCCCTCCCATAAAAAAAAATGAATATCAAGAATATTATAAAATATGACTTATAAAATAATTTCAAGTGCAGGGAGTTGAAAAGGGGAGAACTCATGATTTAATTTTAGTTGCAGGAAATTTTTACCTTCTGGTTTCAGTTTCTTGAGGAACCACTTAATGTAGGGCCCAGGGAGACCACCCAAAGCATTGAAACACAGACTGGTATCCTCGGTCACCACCGGACACTTGAGCTTTTCTGCAGCCAGCTTACATTTCTCCCTGGCAACTTCCTCTGGCTCTCCTTGAAATTCTGGCAAATCAATATCTGCATTGGTTATCTAAAAAATGTAATACATACATGTACCTGTTTAAGTAACAACATTGATTTTGTACATCAGGATGTCAAAAAATTTAAACAATATAATCACCTTGTATGGAAAATCCTCTCCCAGGATTTGCATAAATTCTTTTAATTTGTTTTTATTCCCAGTACAAAGAACAATTTCTTTTATTTTCTTCTGTTTGTTTGCTTGAAACATCATAAATCTCTGAAATTTAAGAAAGTCAATTAAAATTGTTAGCCACTGATAATTTTAAGTTAACTCAACAAGCTTCATCTCGATCTTTAAATAATTTTGACTATACATGACAGTGATCATGTATATGCAACACCACCTTAGCCCTAAAGAATTATGATTACCGGGTAAATTCAACTTGAATCTAGAAATACAGGTATTCAGCGACTGGAGCCCACCTCGATCAACAAAGCAAAGTCTAACACTGTGCATCTCTATAGATGCTTCATCTATGCAAATTTGGTTCAGTTAGGTCTTAAAGCCTCTTTTGAATAAATACTTCATAATTATGGATTGCTGGTATGTTTTTTAATGCTCATAATGTTAACTTTCAGAATCTCTATTTTACAATAGTCAGAGACCAAAAAACATATAGGTGATTTTATATACAACAATAGCAAATACAAAAACAAAAAAATTACAATGTGAAGTATGGGAATTTAGGCATATTTTATTTATTTTCTTTACAAAGGTGTTTTCTTAGAAAGCAGTGTTTATTGTTGTTCCTATTGTCCATGCATCCAATCATATTAAGGTGTCGTGTACTCTAATTGTCCTGTCTGTAAACAACTTTTCAAAATGCTTCTCTTTGTACAGTTAAAGTTCAATTCAATTCAACTACCACACAAGTAAATACACAAAGATAATTATGTTTATCACTGACTAATTTATCAGTTTTTGATGAAAACCAACTTGAGGGATGAACACAAATACACAATCAGGCTTGTTTCAGATGCTGGATCTGACCTACATTTCCCAGCCTTATTAAATTTAGTTATTTATGAAAATCCAGAGCTAGCAGATTAGGGAGATACTTACACACTTCCTAGCACCAAAATTGAAAATACCAACAAGCATGGACCAACTTTCACTTTCAAAGTTTGTGCTCTTGATTTCGTATTTTTAAAAACATGCATAAGAAAAACATACCAAAAATTCATTAATATGAAGTATTTACTAAAAAGAGGTTTTTATTTCATTTTCTTGTTATTATTATTATAAATGTACATCAAATTGTCCAATCAACTCTACTCCGAAATTTACGTTAATGTGGCTAAAAAGAGTGTGCTATATTTTTAACATTTGGGGAAAACTCGGCCAACGCGGCGTAAAATATGTCGTATTTTCCAACTTAGCTAGCATTTGTTCGTAGGAAATAGCTTCAAAATGTCAAGACATCGGAATGTGCGGACTATGAACTATGATGATGGTATGGGATTGATGATATTGTGTATTCTGATTATATAACGCAATCTTGAGTTGATTAACGTTATTTATTGCAATCCGAGATTCCTCTGTTCGTAACACCAAGTACTACTTTTACATGGATGTTTGCGGCAATCGTTTAATCACACGCATATTTAGTATCTGAAACTCAAGACTAATTAGAAATAATTTGGTTGTTTAATAAACCGAGAATGTTATAACTGGGTTCATTTAATTAAAAATAAGAAAGCGGTAAGTGTTCCTCCCATAGACACTCAATTGTAAAAAAATATATAGGCTATATACACCTACTAATACTATATATATATATATGTTTTGTTTATTATGGAATCCGGATAGGGCCATGCAGTTCACTATCGCACCATCAACCATCGACTAAAAGGTCGATGGCGCAATAACCATGAAGTGATGACGATGGAGCTATGGTGCAATAGCGTGATGACATTGATGTGATGGTGTGATGATAGTGTGATAGCATGATGGGGAATTGTGAATATCGCTTCATCATCATCGTGTCATCGCTATCGCACTTTCGCTCCATCATACTATCGCACCATCGCTTCATCGATATGGCACCATCGCTTTATCGTTATCGCAATATCGCTTCATCACACAATTGACCTAAACTGCAATGTGCAATAAAGAACTGCATGGCCTATCCGGATTCCTTAGTCTATAGTATATTAGGTGTATATTTTAATTTTAACAATTAAGATTGGGAGTGCCTATGGTTACTCCCCAAACAGAGACTAGTATTGTGGGGGATACGGGAATAGCGGATTCTTTTAGTTCACCTGAGCTGAAAGCTCAAGTGAGCTTTTTTGATCAGTGATCACCCGTTGTCCTTCCAGGGCTCGACATTAACTTTTTTTCCTAATTGTCCATTCGGACAAATGACCAAGACGTATACTTGTCTGAACTTCAACTTCACTTGTCCGAAAAATTTTCAATAAAGATCTTATAGTTTCAATTTGAAAATTAAAATAAAGTCCAGTGCATATGACATATGCTTGATTGATTCGTAATGTTATTGATAAATACAACAAACACATTTACGAAACAAAATTAATCTAGGCTTTCTGTCCTGACAATAACATTAATGTCCACAAGTGACTCTGTCGACATGAAACAGAATACACAGACCACACTTCGTCTCGTGACTTTGGTTTCAGTATTATGCAATTAGTGAACTTCGATCCCGATCAAATATGAACTCAATATAGTGATACAAATCGGGATTGAAGTCTGGGTCTTATGTACAGCTTCCGTCTTGAAACTACCGATTACCTGTCAACAGTCGTTCTTTTCATTAATTGTAGACTCCTTTACATTAAAATGCACTTGTCCAATCGGACAAGTGCCCAGCAATATTCACTTGTCTGTATTTTCTTTTCACTGGTTCCGGACAAGCGGACAAGTATTAATGTCGAGCCCTGCCTTCCATCCATCTGTCTGTAAACTTATTACATTTTCAACTTCTTCTCAAGAACTACTGGGCCAGTTTAACCAAACACAGAACAAAGTATCCTTATTTGAAAGGGAGCTTAAATTGTTAAAATGAAGGACCAAGCTACTTTACAAGGGGAGATGATCAAGAAAAGCTGAAAAAAGGGTGGGGTCATTAAAAAATCTTCTCAAGAACCACTGGGCCAGAAAAGATAAAGCTTACTGTGGTACATTCATAGTGCTCAGGATTTTTCAAAGTAAATGCACTGAGTTCCAGTTATTGCCCATGTTTATTTTGCTACATTGCCAATATATGGAAGAAATTCTATCATTAAACATGGAAGAAATTCTATCATTAAACCGGGTCCATAGGACAATATTATTTTTTCGAAAGAAAATTCTGTTTACATATTATGAAGGTGAAATCTAACTTGATGGGAATTTTTGTAAAAAGTCTAAACAATTCAGTTGGAAAAGGGTGAACAACTCGAGTAAAATATCTTGACATCAGCACTAAAGGAGATGAGCAAGACAATTAACTTATAATATAGTAGAATAAATATTAGTAAAACATGAGTGACAACTACATTTTTCCAATACCTTGATTAATCTTTCAGAATATTATGATGAAGATGAAGTCTATGGGCATTCTTATGATGACAGCTACTGTGTTTCACCAGCAACAGGTAAGGGAACAGAGGTTACTATACCATTGATTGATGCATTTAACAGACTTGTAACAAACTTGTACAATTTGAAAAGATGAACTAATTAGAGTCAGTTAAAACATACTTAAATTATTATGCACTCTGAAATGTATACCAGTAAGAGATGGGTAATTGTTTTGTGTTCTGTAGCTGCCCAGTTCACATTCAACAGAGAGAGAGATGTCAACTTGTCTTCTTATATGGAGGAGGGAATTCCCGAAGAGGAAGATGAAAGTGAAAGTGATCTCGAGCCACTGAGTGATTCTGGGAGAGACAAGATTAAACTTGATGACATTGAACAAGGTTATTCATTTTACTTATACTGGTTTTTAATTTCATCTATATCTCAAATTAAAGATGTGAATAATTGAAATTAAAACCTCACTCAGTATATATACTACTGCTGGAATATTAAAAAAAAGTTGTAATGAGGTATTTGTGGTGTATCACTGAGCAGAATGATGAAAGGTACATACAAGGTGTACATGTGAAATCAATTTTCATTTGCATGCTTTGTATCTGATCATTTTATTTTTTTTTTAATTACAAATGATGAGACATAATTAAGAATAAGTCATTTTAGATTGATTTGTATACAGAGATTCCATCAAAAGCTTTATAATGGACTGATTGGGCGATACTTTTGCACGTAGACTGTTTAAATGGCTTACTCTGCAGTTTCTACATTTATACTAATTAAGACAAAATAAAATAAAGAATTCAGAAAACACATTATCATTTGAATTTTCACTAGTATACCACATGTACCAAGTCTGAAAACATGTCTCCAAGTGGCAACTGTGTTTCTTGGTACCTAAAATAAAAGACAGTCTTATAAATCAGAAAATATATAATTTCCTAGCTAGATCAAATTATTTAATTTGTTTCCTGTACTCTTATTACAGCAAAGCTGAACTCTTGTTTGGAGGAGATAGGAAATGTCCTAGGGGATACCATTCCAGAGCACATTGTTTCCCAGGCCATTGTAAAACATAAATACAACATCCAGGCTGCCTTGAATGAACTCTTAAATCAGAACGGTATATGATGGCATTTAAAAACTATTACAGAGAAATTAGTGAAAATAAATACCCAGTAACAAAAAATATTGCAGAAAAAGAAAAAAAAAATAATTTTGCATTTTTAGGTCACCTGAGTAAACTCAGGTGACCTATTGCTATCCGTTTTTGTCTGTCGTCGTACGTCGTTCGTAAACTTTTGAACATTTTTAGCTTCTTCTCTGGAACCACTGAACCAATTTCAACCAAATTTGGTATACAGCATCTATGGGTGAAGGGGAACAAAAATTATGAATTTCATGGTCCCTGCCCCCCTGGGGCCTGAGGGGTGGGGCCAAAACCTCTAAAATTAGTGCAATCTTTAAAAATCTTCTTCTTTACTCCTGGACATCAAGCAGTCAAACTGTTGACATGATTGTAATGAGCATTGAGTCCTCTACCAAAATTGTGAAATTCATGGCCCCAGGGTCAGGGGTTCTGGTGTTAGGGCGGGGCTATATAGATCATATAGTAAAAGTTCATTATTTCTTTGAAAATCTTCTCCTCTGCTCCTAGGTATTAAACAAACTAACCAAGATCATAGTTATGATGACCGAGAGTGCCTCTTCGAAATATGTGAATTTCATGGCCCCTGGGTCAGTGGTTCTGGTGTTAGGGCGTGGCTCTATTGATTATATAGTGAAAATGCATTAATTCTTTGAAAATATTTTTCTTTGCTCCTGGGTATAGTGCCAATGATCTAAGAATATATATTTATGATGAAGAAAGGTGCATCCAGTAAAATGGTTAATTTCATCCCCCTGCTGATCTGGCATCAACCTCTGGGCTCAGAAAATCCACTCCTCTTTCGTACTCATATGTGGAATACTGGGTCAGGGGTATCGATGGGTGGGGTGGGGGTGGTTGAAAGTTGTTACATGATACTCAGGTGACCTATAAGGCCCGTGGGCCTCTTGTTTATATATAAAAAGGTCTCTGTGATGCCAAGTATTTGATTTTAATTTAATGTGAACTTTAACATTTTCATTATAGCTGCATTGTTTTATTGTACATTTTTTCAGAGGCACCAAAACCACAGAGACAGCCAAGGCAGGACAGGAGAACAAACAGACAAGGTGACTATATTTATCAGAAATTCTCACAGTAAGCATTAAAAGGAATGCCAGTATCACTATTGTAAAATATTCCATTCAAAGAATATTTACTTTCTTTTAGCCAATAGATTTAGTTTGCTTGTAGCTTCTTAAACCATTGCTTAACATTTTGCCCTCCTTTTTTTCATGACCTTTCTTGACCTCTCTACCTGTTGGTGATTGGCTGCATGTTTTCTTCACCTGATCCAATGGAATTTGTTGGAATTGGTGGTGCTTTGTGTAATATTTGGCGATGGTAAGGTAAGATGATGATGATGATGATTTTGATAGCTTTTTAGAATCTTTAGAAACTGATGGCGAATGCAGCAATATATTTACAAGTCAAAGTGCAATGTCTCCAAAAATTCTAAAATTTGGTTCATCTCCCAAAGTTGATAACATTCCAACAAATAAACAAGCATTAATGCAGGGACAAATATCAAACATATCTGATTCTGAGGTAAACTCAAAAACGTGTAAGGGAGCTTCAGAAAAACAAAAAAGTCCAAGAGTGGAAAAGGGCGATTTTGAAATTACTTCAGAGGTAAAAAAGCAAGGAATTTCACTTGCTCAACTTGCAGCTGAACATAAAAAGCCTTCTCTGTCACAGCTTGCAACAGCGAAAAAAGAAGATTCCATTGCCCAACTAGCATCAGAACAAAAGGCATTGTCTTTGACTCAACCTGCAGAAGAAATGAATTCATTGACTAGCCTAGCCTTTAAACAGAAAGGTTCATCACTTACACAGCTTGCTGCAACACACAAGGGAAATATTAATCCAGCGGGGAAAAATCCCTCACTAGCAGAGCTAGCTGCAAAACAGAAGGAATCATCAACCCCATCAAAAGTATTAGGAGTGTCTCTTGCTGAGACTGAGACTAAAAAGCCAATGATGTCTCTAAGTCAGCTCGCCTCAAAAGAGAAGGGGATATCTTTAGCCCAGCTTGCTTATAAAGGAAAGGATACATCTTTAAACCAGCTAAAGAAAACACCAGAAGATTCCTCTGTAGTTACAGCCACAGATAAACCAAAAATATCTCTAGCTCAACTTGCTAAAGCACAAAAACAGGGACCCCTCTCTGTTCGATCAGAAGCAGCAGTTGAAGACCAGTTGTCCACAGATCAAAAGAAGAGATCTCTAGCAGACCTGGCTACAAAGCAGAAAGGTTTATCTGGGGTTGGAGCAAAACAGGGAGAAAAAGCAATGTCTCTAGCACAGCTCACATCAAAAGGCAAAGTCTCATCACAAAGTACTGGGGTTTCTTTGAGTGAGCTTGCTAAACAAAATGAACAAAAAGGAAGCTCAGCAGGAACTCTTAGTCTCAGTGAACTTGCAAAGCAAAAGAAAATGAAGACTGGAGGCAGCAATGATTCAGGATTAAAGAAAATGCCAGCAATATCTAACAGTACTCAGTCTAAAAGTATTCCATCGGAGAACATTTCACTCAAAGAGTTGGCAAAGGAAACGTCAATGAAGGGTCCTTCAAAAGCATCAAAGGAAAATAACTTGGATGTACAGCCAGAGAAAACTGATTTGAATACAGAGAGGAAATCAGCAGAAGATATTATCATTGAAAAGCTGTCCTTAGACTTTGATACTTTGGCAACTATAACCAAGAAGCCTTCTTTTGTTGGAAAAGTGATTTGTGGAAACTTTGCTATACTGAAAAAGAAATTAAAGAGTAATGATTACTATACCAATCAGCCATTTTCATTTGTGAACCAAAGACAACACACTGGTCGCCATTCACCAGAACAACAAAAGAGATTTCCTAGTTTTGATTTTTCTACACAATCCCCAGATGATATCATTAAAGAAAAGCAGAAGAAAGCTTTTACTCGTTCAGGGCAAAGAGTGGATTCCAAGTGACAAAATGACATTCCCTTAATTAATACTCCAAATCTAATCCGTCAAAATGAACTCTTTTAACTCTAAAGAAGAATAAAATGTGTGTCAGCATATAATTAACTTTAAAAGCATAATGTCTACAATGAAATTAAGAAGTTTAAAAACTATAAAACTTAAAATAGTCTGATGTGATTAGTGAACAAAAAAAAATTTCTTTTGCAAGAGTAAATATAAAAGAAATGCTTTGTAATTTGATTTTAAGATTGTATTTATTATTTTCTTTACTGTAGATTTATAATTTAATTCAACTGATTCAATATATGGAAATATGAAATGTAAGGAGTGGAAATATATTTAATTTACAAATAGATTAAATGAAATAAAAATGTAAACAGTAAAATGAAATGAATTTATGTGCACCTATATTTATTTATGACTTTGTACAGTATATATTTTTCATTTGTTTTTTGTCTTTCTGTATTTTTATACCACTGAATTGATAATTAAAGGCAGCATTCTGATTTGTCTGTTTATTTGATGAACATATTTGAAAAGGAGGGAATATATAATTCACAAATATCATTGTCAGTAGTTGTACATATATTACATATACCTATGAAACAAACTTACCAAACTGGAAAATGTTGGATCTATTGAATGAATGCAACAACTTTGATTATCAGGCCAGAGATACACATCTGTAGCTGGTAATTTAACAATTCCTTTTTCATCATTTGAATACCTGCATACATTCTTGTTGGTATAACTGAGTTTTGGACTCATGGACCCATTGTCAACTGGATCGATCTTCATTGATTGTTTTGACGCTGTCCACTACAGTCTCTGGTACACTGTCTGGACTGATCAAGTCCCAGTCTGAAAAGACTCGGATCTCAGTCCGTTCTTCTGGAGTCTCTGCTGTACATAGCACTTTGTGTGATTCAAAAGGGGAAAAAAATCCTCAATGTACTTATCCATCTTCCATTGAATTGACTGGGAGGATGTAGAATCAGCATCACGTTAGAGAGTCCATGGAGAGGACTTATATAGGCAATGCCTGCTGTCCAATCCATAATAAATTATTGTTTAAATGAAATCAACATCACTTTCCAAATAAGAATTAGAACTGTAAGTTGTTCATAATCAATGAAGTCAAAAAAATAAAGCATTGGAAATAAAAAGGAACTATTACATCATTTCTTTAGTTATTTCATGAAGTGTGTTTTTCCCCACTTTCCTCTCTTGCATTCTGTTGATAATGGCTGTTCATCATGTTGAACAAGAGAGAATAGGTATATTACCAGGTAGGTAGGTGAAATTATTTGTAGTAATACATATAATTTCATAAAGACTTTCCAGGACACAATTTTTCAATTTTCAAATAACATTTTTTTTCCACTAAAGAATATTTGGTTTTAGATTAAATTTGATGTTCAATAGCTTTATTAAACATAAAAGGACTTGCTTGAATTTATGTGGTGTGTATAAAAAGTAATTACACTGTACATAAGAGTTAATTCTATTAAGGGAAGTTAAGAAAACAAATGTGTTCTATATATCGTACTTCACAAAAATTTTCAGTTTTTGCACCAGTTCAACCAACAGTTCAATTGAAAACACCAGTCAAAAAAAGTCCAACACCAGACTTAGCCAATACCACTTCTGCCACCTCACAGATGAAACTGGAATCCACTGCAGAACCTAGTGTCAAAATCCTAGTCAATGACACCAAATCGGTTCCTAGTGCTGTTAAAAATGGTGTGAAAGAATTGAGGACTAACGTTGGAAACTTAAAAGTAGACACTGAAGTGACCTCTAAAAACAAGGACAGTAAAAGTACGGTAGATGTCAACCTTAAACCTGTGAATTCAGAGGTGGATTTAATTGCTGATCTGACTGGGAAAAGTGAACTACTTGCTACCCCCAGCAAATCAACCACTGGCATCCCAGCAACACCAAAGAGTACCTCAAAGTAAGTCATAGGACAATTTCCTTCCTGTGTATATTGAAATTGTCAGCAAAAGAAAGGGTGAATGTGGTGAAATTTAATTGGCCAACAATGTTGTACTTTGAATTTGTCATATTTTTATTTACACAGAATGAAACAAGATAAGGCAAAATTAAAGGAAGAATTTGAGAAGAGGAAGAGTGGAAAAGATCTACTAAACTTAGTTGTTATAGGTAAGGAATTGATGCAAAATTTCAGAGGGTTTGTATATGAATTGACTTGAAAAGGAAGTACTGTATACAGGCTTATTTTCACTCTCACACTTTCAAACAATTTTGCCGCATTTTAAATTCACCTTTACAAAGTTGTGTGAATGAGGTAATACTGTTTGATTTTAATTCACCCGTTTATTTTGCCCACTTGCAACAAGGGTGAAAGAAGAAAAAATACAATGTGCAAAATTTTCAGTGTACAAAAAAATGTGCCAAACTTTCAAAAAGTATAACTCCAGCAACATTCTACCATGTACACTGGCACTTAATACCTCCTTTTGTCACAGGTCACGTAGATGCAGGTAAGAGTACACTGATGGGGCACCTGTTGTATCAGTTAGGGGTAGTCAACAAGAGGGCCATGCACAAGTACGAACAGGAGTCCAGGAAACAGGGAAAAGGATCATTTGCCTTTGCCTGGGTCCTAGATGAAACAGAGGAAGAAAGGTTAGAAAGAAGAAATATTTCATGTAGTAAATTTTGATTGGGTTGATTCTCATATAAGCCTGTAACCCTTTACTTTAATATGTTAAAATCCTGTTGAGCACTAGATGATTTGTTAGTTTATTTACAATCTCAATTTGTACCTAAATTTCAGGACAAGGGGAGTAACTATGGACATTGCTCAAACAGCATTTGAGACTCCCAACAAGCAGATTACATTATTAGATGCACCTGGACACAAAGATTTTATTCCAAATATGATAACAGGTAATAAACATTTATATTTTGTGATGAATGAACAGATGGATGGACAGAAGGATGGAAGACTGACATGAAAAAGAGTAAAAGACAATATGCCATGGTGATATGACTGGAAAAAAATCTAGATATGAAAAGACATTACTAAAAAGTTATGTAATAAAATAATGAACTAATTAATTCTTATTTTATAGAGTTTTACATTTGTTTCAGGGACTGCCCAAGCTGATGTTGCCATTCTAGTTGTCAACGCCACACGAGGGGAGTTTGAGACAGGATTTGAATCAGGGGGTCAGACTAGGGAACATGCTCTCTTGGCTCGATCACTAGGTAGGCAGGAAAGGATACTTAGTGTCATTGAAAAATTCTAGATACATATACATGTTTAATACATAAAAATTAAAATATTCTTTGTGACGGCAGGTTAATATTTGAATGTTTTTTCATACACACAGGAGTGTCACAGCTTATAGTTGCTGTCAACAAGATGGACACGGTAGATTGGTCACAGAGCCGTTATGATGACATTGTGAAAAAATTAGGCCAGTTCTTGAAGCAAGCTGGCTATAAAGACACAGATCTGTCCTATATTCCATGCAGTGGTCTAGGTGGGGAAAACTTGGCTAAAACAGTCACAGAACCAAAACTAGCATCCTGGTATAAAGGAAGCACTCTAGTGGAACAGATAGGTAAGTTTTCTGCACACAAGTTTTTACCATTTACAGCAAAACTCGCTTAGTACGAACACGGATATTGCAAATTTACGGATATAGCAAAGTTATCTTGGATCCCCAGTTATATAGATTTAATGAATTTCTTATACGGTTATAACGAATTACGGATAAAGCGAAGTAATTTCATAGGTCCCAGAGACTTCGTTATAACCGAGTTTTGCTGTACACCTAGATTCTGATAATTATGGTTTTATTTATGCAAAAAATACTTTCTTTGGTTGTTGGAATGGGAATTCATGAAGCTAATGCAGAAAAAGTATATAACCCATATAAGCTGGTAGGTTGGGACAACAATTAGATGTCAAATCTTTACCACACCACCACTTATCCTCTTCGTGCTTCCTGGCACCTAAGGTCTAGAATGGGAGGTCAAATCTCTATTCGGAATATATTGGGAAAAAATCACTTAAAATGCTTTTTTATTTTGCAGATAAGTTTAAGCCAGTTGAACGGTCAATGGATAAGCCTTTCCGTCTGATTATCAGTGATGTTTTCAAGGGACTGGGGAGTGGATTCAGTGTGGTGGGTCGAGTCAGCGCGGGGTCAGTCCAGTCTGGAGACCGAGTTCTAGTACAGCCAGCAGGGGATCTAGCTGTTGTTAAAGGTATAGAGTGTATGTGTTAGGTGGTTGATTTGTATTAAGGTTTGAATAAATGGAAATATGCACTGTCCTTAAATATGCAATCACTGAATTCCTTAAAACCTGAAACCATATGAGAATAAAGATTGTGCTTTAAATAGTAAAGAATATTGTTGCAATCAGTAAAACATTTCTTAGAAGAAAATGCCAGGTATGGATGCTTTAACTTTGGTATAAAGGTGATGTGGTTATACATGTATCTGTTAAATTTGCAATGTATTAAAAAGTTATATATGTAGAATGAAAATCTTTTGCTGTAAGTGTTAATTCATTATATTAAAGCATGATTGAATATTTCAAGGATTAACAGAAAATTTGTTTCAATGTTAATTTAACTTGTTTGATAGGAGCAGGTATAGATATTACAGTGTATTTTTGGTAATTTAATTGTAGGGGTGTCTATGGAGGATTCTGACAACACTTGTGGTTTTGCTGGAGACCATGTTACAGTCATTTTAACTGGAATGGACATGGCTCATGTCAATGTTGGTAAGACAATGGGATTCCTAAAAAGGGTGTTCATATTAATGATATCATGTTAGAGAATCCATTTCTAAAGTAACAGTTTTTAATCTAGTTAATAGTGGTGAACAATTGCAAGTTGATGACATTTACGAATTAATTGAAGAAATATCAAATGATTGTATGTATATTCATGTTGTTTTGAAATAATGTTCAGGAGAGTTTATTTCATTTGGCAGGAAGTGTCTTGTGTGATCCTCAGAATCCCATAAAAAGTGCCATAAGGATAAGGGCAAGGATTGTCATATTTAACTTGGAATTACCCCTGACAAAGGGATTTACGGTGAGCATTGATTATACATGTTATATTTGGATTTTTACAGCACTTTAAAGTAAAAGAGGGTTGACAATACCAATTAATTGACAGAAAATGTTACAGAATGAGTACACCGTGTTGCACAGTTGATAGAGTGTTTGATCTAGAGTTATAAAGTTGGCAATTAAATCCTCTTTGCATGTTCCTATCCCACTACAGGATGTTGAGACTGGTCCTTTGGATGAGACCATATCAATTGAGGTCCCATGTTTCTGGCATGGAAGAGATCCTTCACTGCTCAATGGTCCTGAGTGCCAAGTATATGTCTAAAATTTGCAGCCCTTCACCGCCAAGTGGTGATGTCTTGATATGAGTGAAAAATTCACAAAAGGGACATTCACAAGCAAATACTTAACATTTATTATACTGAAGGAAAGACTCTAATTCTTGACCAAATTATTCGATTATAACCTGGTTTGGGTCAGTTTACGCTTTATAATCGGCAAAGCGGATTATAAAAAAGCATAAACTGACCCAAACCAGGTTATAATCGAATAATTTGACCAAGAATTAGAGTCACTCCTTATAATTTAATTCTAATATGATTAAACAACTGTGGGTGTAAAATGGTGCTGCTTTTTATGAGTTCAAATTTGCCACTCAATAATACATCTCTAGTAACGGAAGTGATATGAAACAAGGGGAGGTAATACCTGATACATAGATCTAGCTGCCATGATGTTCGTTTACATGAAGTAAGATCGAGCTACTGTTTGAAGTTAAAGGTACATTTATTAAATCTGGAATTTTCCATGAATCCCAAGGACTGGAAATGAGGGGATTGCATGGATACAGATGATTCAGCTGGTTGTCAAGGGGGTGTGTCCCCATACCAAACCAGGCTATTTAGAAATAATTTGCATTCCTGTTTGGAAATCAGCCAATGAGAGACTAGAATACAAACAAAATTAAATTATTTACTCATATACATGTAATAGAATTTATGCATGTTGAATGACCAATTTATGGGGTTTTTTTTTTTTAACCTCTTTGCTATTTAGGTTGTGTTCCATTATCAGTCTATCACAGAACCAGCTGTGATAAAACGTCTCAACAGTCAACTCAACAAAACCACAGGAGAGGTCATTAAAAATAGGCCCAAGTAAGCAAGTCAAAATAAACCTCTTTTTTTTTTTTAAAGCTTCAATTTTCTGACATAAACCTTAAATGTAAGAAATTGTTACCATTTTTGGGAAGATTAATGTTGCATCATGACTTTTTATCATGTTGTAACTTTCAAAGATTTTATTGAATACATGTATTTGAAATGATTTTAAGTTATCAACTAAGTAATTTTTCTATGGTGAAATGTTTTCTGATAAAAATCTTTTGTTTGTAGGTGCCTTGTTAAAAACAGCAGTGCTGTTGTGGAAATTGAATTTGTCTGTCTGTCTGTAAACAATTTTTCAAAATGCTTTTACAGTTTTGGTCTGATTTCAATATAACTTGGCACACAAGTAGACTACACTAAGATACATAATTTTGTGTATCGGTTTTTGATTTCGATAAACGGTGTTGCCGTGGTAACTAAAAATAGAAATTTCTGTAAAATTGTTTCAAAATGCTACTCCTCCTACAGTTTGGGTCTGATTTCAATATAACTTGGCACACAAGTAGACTACACTAAGATATATAATTCTGTTGATCGGATTTTGATTTCGATGAAAGATGTTGCCGTGGTTACTAAAAATAGAAATTTCTGTGAAATTGTTTCAAAAAGCTACTCCTCCTACAGTTTTGGTCTGGTTTCATTATAACTTGGCACACAAGTAACTAAAAGATACATAATTCTGTGTATCAGTTTTTGATTTCGATAAACGGTGTTGCCATGGTTACTAAAAATAGAAATTTCTGTGAAATTCTTTCAAAATGCTACTCCTCTTACAGTTTTGGTCTGATTTCAATATAACTTGGCACACAAGTAGACTACACTAAGATACATAATTCTATGTATCGGTTTTTGATTTCGATAAACGGTGTTGCCGTGGTTGCTAAAAATAGAAATTTCTGTGAAATTCTTTCAAAATGCTACTCCTCCTACAGTTTTGGTCTGATTTCAATATAACTTGGCACACAAGTATATACACTAAGATACATAATTCTGTGTATCGGTTTTTAATTTTGATAAACGGTGTTGCCGTGGTTACTAAAAATAGAAATTTCTGTGAAATTGTTTCAAAATGCTACTCCTCCTACAGTTTTGGTCTGATTTCAATATAACTTGGCACACAAGTAGTAAACACTTAAGAACACAAGAAGACCTTATCAATGATCATTATTCTATTTATTGCTGTTGTAAAGTTTCAATTCCCAACTGCTTAAGTACTTTTCTCTTCCTTTGCTACAAGTACAAACGAGTAGAGCTTCAGTCTCGACAGAGACTTCTGGTTCTATGGTGAAATGTTTTCTGATAAAAATCTTTTGTTTGTAGGTGCCTTGTTAAAAACAGCAGTGCTGTTGTGGAAATTGAATTTGAGCGACCTGTCTGTCTAGAAATGTATAAAGATTTTAAAGATTTAGGGAGGTTTATGTTACGGCATGGGGGTCATACAATTGCTGCAGGACTAGTAGAAGAGGTAAGTTTGGAATATTATTTGTGAAAACAGAAGAGAATGTTTTGACTAAATGAATCATAATTTGTTAAGCTTTTCATGTAGTAAATGTAAATTTTTAGGATATACTAGAATCTTTATTGCGTGGATTGTGCAGCAAAAAGTCTAAATATTGATGGTGACTTTAATCTTTGGCTACAGTTTGTTTTAGCTGTTGTTTCTATTGAAGTTGTTAAATGTTAGTAATACATGCAAATGAGTGTTTCTTTATTCATTACTCATAGGTAACACAACCTTAACTTTTGACCTGGAAATGAATAAAAAACATTTACAGTATCTCTATCGAAATGGCTTATTGATTCCAAACATTGCACATTAATGAATCAGGGTTAATTGTTGTCAGAAACGTATCTGTATTCATATTTGACAGGAATTATTTGATAAAATCTTAAACAAATTATGACAAGATGTTTTAAAAAATTGTCATTCGAGTTCATCTTGGTCTTCTAGTGAATGTATTAAATGCCTTTTAAGGATAACACAAACTTGTATTTGATCATGCTAAAGAGAGCTAAAATAAGGTATTTAGATGTTTGTTAGTGAAATTTTATTTTGACAGAGGAATGAGCATTAGATACATGTATATATACTTGTACATATGTACACATCTTTAAGAATAGCAAACTGAGTTTTATGATATGGTGATCTGATCAGTAGTATGTTGTGGTTTTTAAAACCGAAGTGAAAACAGGTAAGAAAAGGCAAAAGTGGGTATTAGTGAAACCCAATCTCCATTCATAGACAATGATTTGCAATCCAAACATTCTTTGATTTCATTAAGGACACACACAAGGTACCTTACCTACTGATAATTTTTCAAGATATTCTTAATTTACGATTATTGTGCCATCAAATATTCATAGACAAAAAATCAGTATGCATTACCAGGGGTTATTGGTAAGATATCAAATTACAATGTGTATGAAATTTTTTGCATCATTCACAGAAAAATTTATAAAAATTACAACATTATTTCCTGTTTTTTTTTCCCCCATCAAAATTTGTTCTAGAAGAAGTGTACAAATCCATATAAAGACATTAAAAGTACTGCACACAGGTCCTTTATTTAGTGGAACTCTTCAACTCCAGGGAAGAGCCCAATAAAGTTCAAACTACGTTGCGTATGACCTTAAGAATGTGTTTTTGAAACTATATCTGATGTTGTTTATATCTTTTAAAATAAGTATTTTTTATTGCAGGTATTGAAAACAAAATCAAAAACAGATGAAAATTCACCAGAATGACAGTTTTTCCAAGAAGCTAATCTTGACATTTTGAGACTTTGTCTCGTGCTTATCAGCTCTTTAGGGCCTTGCCAGATAATTCATTCAAAAGTTTTGCTTCTTAATTTATTCAAAAGAAAAGGGCCACACAACCATTTTTATTTGGTCATTCTTGACTTGCTTAAACATGCTTACCAGCCTTACCTTCATCTTCCTCAGTTGTTTATTCTATTGACAAAGTCAAATTACTGAAGATAGTTTCAAATGACACATTTTTTTTCTTTTCTTTTCTTTTTTTTTTTTTTATAAAGGGAAATTAAAAGATAATTTCCTGGAAAAAAAAACTAGAAAATTTTATTTTGTGATTAATTGCATTTTAACATTCTTTTAAATGTGCATGTAAATTTAAATCAGTACCCTGATACATGTATGTATTTAATGATATTATTAATTTTAATTTATTACGTGCATTTTTCATTTTCAATCTGCCTGCCATCGTACATTATTTCAGTTGCATAAACAGCTAGTTTAAAGTTTTCACTGTTACGCAAATCAAGGCATTGTTCAGTGTTGCCATTATTATTTATAATTCTATATCATGTAAACAGTGGAAGAGAGCAACAGATACATGTATAACTCAGTTTATTTTTCAGGGATAGAAACATCAGCTTATAATTTACATTTAAAGTAAAATGAGTGAGCAGTTGGTGTTTTAAGGGTACACTCTTAAAATGGAGTTGGTATTTATAAACTTTTAGTCTTTGAAAATGCAGATTTCATTTCAGAGATGAACTTTCGATTATGCCCTTGGTTGTTTGAATTTGAATAAAATGTATTTCGCCTAATTTATTTACGATTTGTTTTTCTTTTTTGTATACGTTCAAGGCATGTTTGGGATTACATGTATTGTGATACATGTATTGAACTTTACTAATCAAAATTTGAAGTATTGAAATGACATTTTTTAGGACCCCATTCTGAGGGAAGCCTGTAGTGATCAATCTGTCCATGTGTCCACACGTCTGTCTGTCTGTCCATCTGAGATCTCTTTGTTCAGGGCATAATTTCTCTCTCCTTGGCCCAATCTTGCCCATACTTCACACACAGAGTGCCTTTGGATAAAGAGTGAACAGTGATCTTGAACCATGTTTCTAGATCAAAGGTTAAGGTAATAGGAGAATTATATGAAAAATCCTTGAGTTGAGCATATTTTCTCTCCTCTTGGACTAATGTGGCTCATACTTCACTCACAGAGTGCCAATGGTCAATGGATGTGCAATGACCTTGAACAAAGTTTCTAGGTCAAAATCAAAACCCTTTTCAGCTACCTTATATTTTCATGTTCATTGCTTGAGGTGATGACCTTCTAGATGATATCTAGTTTCCCATGTGTAAATGAAATTTAATTCAACAGAAATTCTAGGATAATTGGTGATTGGTTGAAAGACCAAGAATCATTTGAAAAAATTTTATGCCCCCATATTTAAAGATTCGTGGACATAAGAGTTTTTGTCTGTTGGTTGATCTGTCTGTCCTCAAAAACTTTAATCTTACCCAGAACTTGTGATAGTTTGGAACAATTAACTTTCATATTTCACAAGTGTATTCCTTGTGACATGACCTTTTTTTAAGTACCAACATCTTTAACTTTTAAACTTGGCCTTGGAGTTTGACCCACTTTGATAAATTTTACAAAACATGAACCATGGCCGTAACTTTTGAACAGTTGGGGCTCAAATCTATTCAAGGTACCAACAATTTTGACTCTGACCTTGGTTTGATGTACTTTTGAAAAACTTTAACCTTGTCCATAACTTAGATTGGTGCTAGAGCTTTCATACTTCACTTGTGTATTTTGTATGAGAACACATTCCCTTGGGTTCCTTCAATTTTGGCCCTTTAACTTTGAGAGAACAGTTAATACAGAGCAAATATCCTTCAGGGCAATCAAGGTTCTTCAAAATACATTTAATATGAACAAGATGTGTTTTTGAATCATGGATACCCCCATTTGACAGCTTATTGTGGAGGTTCTTATTAGACAAAATCAATAGAATTGTTGTTACCCCCAAAAAGGCCTTGTAACAAGGAATGCACCTGTGATAAATGTGAAAGCCATAGCTTTTACGGTTCCATAGTAATGGCCAAGGATAAACTTTTTCAAGAGTAGGTCAAACTTTAAGGTCAAAAATGGTGCCTAAAGTATGGTCTAGTCACAAGAGGTCAAAAGTTATGGTCAAGGATAAAGTTTTTCAAAAGTAGGTCAGAATCTGGAGTAATGGTCAAATGGTGAAAATTGCCAGTATTCAAGGGAAACTCTTCTCTCAAGTGAACTTAACCCAAACAGTAACACATTCAGAAGTTAAGACAAACTTAAGGTAAACATTTTTTTTTTCAAAAGTGGATAAAACTTTCAGGTCAGATTGAAAGGTTCAAAATTGTTGGTACCCAATGGAAGATCTTTTCACAAATGAATGCAAATGTGAAGTATGAAAGCCCTTGCTTCATCTGTTAAAAGGCCAAGGTTAAATTTCGGTAAAATTTTCAAGAAGTAGGGAACTCCAAGGACACGTCAAAAATTTTGACACCCAAAGAAAGGACTTGTCACATGGAATTCACATGTGAAATATGAAAGCCATAGCTCAAGTCAATCAAAATGTATAGACAATGTTAAAGTTTTTGAAGACAAACAGATGGACGGACAAAGTAACAAGAGGCCCAAGGGCCTTGAATTGCTCTTCTGATAAATTGTACAATCTATCATTTCTATTAGAAGCCTCGAACTCTATAAGTATCATAAGACCCAAAATGCATCAACTGAAAAACTTTGATAATATTTAGCTAGTTAAGACTGAAGATATTATAATATAATTATAAAATACTATAAGTAGGTCACAGTGACCTATCTTTTGATTGAAATTTTCTGAGGACTCAAGATACATAAATTGACAAAGACTGATGATTTTAAGTAAATAAGTACCTGAAATATTCAAAAGTAGGTCACCATGACCTACTTTTTTGGTCGACATTCTTTGAAAACCCAAGATGCATCAACTGACAAAATTTGACCATTCTAAGCCAACAAGTACCAGAGATAATTAAATATAGCCATCAAATGTCAAAAGTAGGTCACGGTGACCTACTTTTTTGTCGATATTCTCCAAAAACCCAGGATGCCTAAACTGACAAAGTTTGATGATTTTAAGCCAATAAGTACCTGAGCTATTCAAAAGTAGGTCACTGTGTCTACTTCTTGGTCGACATTCTCCCATACCCTAAGATGCCTTAACTGACAAATTTTTATGATTCCGAGCCGATACATACCAGATAATTAAATATAGCCATAAATGTCAAAAGTAGGTCACATTGACCGTCTCTTTGGTTGACGTTCTCTGATAACCCAAGATGCCTTAACTGACAAAATTTGATGATTCTAAGCTAATAAATACCTGAGATATTCAAAAGTAGGTCACCATGACCTATTTTTTGGTTAACATTCTCTGAAAACCCAAGATGCCTCAACCGAGAGAGTTTGATGATTCTAAGCCAATAAGTGCCTGAAATACTTAAATATAGCCATAAATGTCAAAAGTAGGTCAACGTGACCTACTTTTCTGTCGACAATCTCCGAAACCCAAGATGCTTCAACTGACAAAGTTTAATGATTCTAAGCCAATAATTGCCCGAGATACTTAAATATAGCTATAAAATGTCAAAAGTAGGTCATCGTCAAAAGTAGGCCATCATGACCTACTTTTTGGTCGTCACTCTCTGAAAACCCAAGATGCATCAACTGACAAAGTTTGATGAAGCTACGTGACAATAAGTACCAGAGAATACTTAAATATAGCCACAAAATGTCAAAAGTAGGTACTTTTTCATCAACATTCTCTGAAAACCCAAGATGCATCAACTAACAAAGTTTGATGATTCTAAGTCAATAAGTACCTGAATACTTAATATACTTACCCGGTAAAATAAAATAAATATAAAATACTTAAATATAGCAATAAAATGTCAAAAGTAGGTCACCGTGACCTACTTTTTGGTCGTCACTCTCCGAAAAACCCAAGATGCATCAATTCACAAAATTTGATGATTCTAAGCCAATAAGTACCAAAAGATACTTAAATATAGCCATAAAATGTCGAAAGTAGGTCATCTTGACCTACATTTTGGTCGACATTTTTTGAAGTCCCAAGATACATCTACTGATCAAGATAGATGATCGTAGGTCTGAAGGTAATCAATATATGCCTTTTAAACAATCTGAAAACAAATGCCTGCAACATTCAAAAAGTAGGTCACAGTGACCTACTTTTTCATAAATACTGTAAACGTATTACATTTGGCCGTGTATTCTTTTTAGCGGCTTTGGCGGAACACAGCAACCGCTAAATCAAATACAACGCTAATTGTCTCACACATATACACATAAATAAGGAGACGAAGAAATGCGCTAAATCATATCTACGCTAACTTATTCAAAAATCAATTTCCGCGAAATATCGTACACGCTAAATATAATACATTTACAGTATGTTTTAAGGTCCCAAGATGCATCAACTTACAAGATTTGATTATTCTAAACCTCTCAGTGTCTGAAATAATGGGATTAGATGTTTTAAAATGATTAGTCATAAAGTTCAAAAAGTAGGTCATGGTGACCTACTTTTAAGTTGACATAGTTCAAGGACCCAAGATGCATCAACTGACAAAGTTTGATGATCATAGGCCTTAAAGTGTCCAAAATATGCCTTCAAATCAATTTGAAAACAAATGCCCACAAAATTTAAAAAGTACTTTTGAGTTTACATGATGTGAAGTCCTAATATGCATCAACTTACAAGATTTGATGATGCTAGTCCTTATAGTAAGCAAAATACGAATGTTCTTATTAATTGTAAACTTAGGTCAACTTTGAAGTGACCTTGAGACCACACTCTTTGCCCCAGGGTAATTCCCCGTGCAAATTTTAATCTTCAACATAACCTGATCCTTTTACGCACACCGCACAAATGGCCATAGCATTAGCTCTTTGAGCCTTTGGCTCAGAAGAGCTAAAAACGATATGAACATGAATCTTTGATCATGGGTAATAAAATTTTTTTATCATTATGTAATCTACTTTAATTCTTTAATGTACCTTTCAGTATAACATGAATGTCTCCACTGTGAAATGGCCAGGTTAGGATTTATTTTCTGCATGTGAATTTTATCAATGTACCTTTGTTCAAGTTGCAAACAAAAGAAAAACATCTTGTATGGTATATGACCTTCAATGGAGAAGGGAATTATAGAATTTAGTCACGTGACCAACTTCATGTCACATACTCCAAAAAATTCTAAAAATTATATCTTATTTCTTAATTCCCTTAATAATTTATAAATACACTAAGACACAAATAATAAACCTTTTCTGAACGTGACCTTGAGATTCTTTGTTTTATTGTGACTCAAGTTTGAACTTTTAATGATCCGTCCATATGAAGTTCAAATCCAGATGTGACTGCTAGCACAGACAGACAGGTATTCTGATGGACCGATGGACAAAGTGTTTCCTGCATACCCTCTTTATTTGCGGGGTATAATATATAAATCTCAAATGAAATTGTACTCAATAGAGAAAAAGAACTATTTCAAAATGTATTAAGATGCAGTTTATTTACTTTTACACAACTCGGATTCTTCAAATCAAGCTTGCAAAAATTCTTCTGTAGATAGATTCAAAATTCAAAGCAAAACAGATTTTAAAACAATACAAAAAGCCAAATATAAATCCAAGACAGGAAAACCTGTAAAAGTCTTTCCATCCCCACTTTTAATTGAAAATACGATTCTAAGCTTAAAGATGGACTAAAAAGAACACACAGTCAATCCAAAGCAATACAGGTACTCTATATACTCATAAATATGCTTGTTTATCAAATAATTAACAATTTGTAATCATATACATGTACTATGGTATAATATTCACTTCTGAAAGAGGAAACCTTTTTCAATAATAAGATTACTATCAGCCACTTCAAATGACTAGACTCCTGCTATGACCGGAAAATATGACTACCATGACAAAATAACCCTTAAATGCATTTTATCTACTTGTGAAAGAAAATAATAACCACACAGGTATTTAAATTGACCACAAACATCAAAATGCTTCCAGCATTTTTCTAGCAATACATGAAATTTTTTCAAACACAAAAACTAAAATACAATTTCAGCAATTTAACCAAAAGATTATGCAGGGTAATTTACCTAATCACCTTCTTAATTGCAAAAAAAAAGTTAATTATTATCATTGAATATATGGAGGTACACACACCCTCATTCTGACCACATAAAAAAATCTGCACTATATTCTGAGAAGAAATCTCTCTGGCAAACTTGGCACCCTATATATACATCATTTCTGCCATACTTGACATTTTCTTAGGAATATAGACAAAATCCTCGAAATAGCAGGCTAACTCATCCACTGTCATGTCGTCTAACCTGGCCTCCTGTGAACAGCTCCTCTCTAAATACTGATCAGAACCTCTGCTTTTTAGACTTTCAGAACTCACAGCTTTGGAAAAATAACTCGGGTCAGTTTTAGACCTAAAGTGGTGTTTATGGTTGGAAGATTTCAATCTCTTATGAAGACTGGCATTTTCTAAATCTGTTTCTTTTTCGCTAGCGCCCTGATTTAATGAAGAAAAGTTTTCGAGATTGGTATTACACCCTGCCCCAAAAAGAAAATTACTGTTTGTTGGACTGTCCAAAGCCCCTGACACAGGCAGCTTAGTTCTCTCCACGTGTAGGGGAATTTTCTCACTCGGCTTTCCTTGTTTCACTAGCTTTAATCGTGCAGATCTTATAATTTGTTTTCTGTCCTTTTCTGAGTGATGAAGTTTTAACCTAGCTTCCCTTATGTATTTACGTGGGGGTGGAGTGAAAGTGGCTACCTTGGCATAATTGTATTTCTTCTCTGGCTCGGCCTGAGATCTTTGCTTTGAACACATACACTGCTCGTTTTCACACTTTTCGTGATTTAGAGATATCTTCTGCATAGAAAATATGACCTCTTGTGGATAGGGTTCCATTCTCTTTGGAATTTTCTTTTTATGTTTAATACTATTTTGAACTTTAGCACCTTCTTTTTCTTCTGCAGTTGTACCAATCCTAAAAAAAATTTAGAATACACATATGATCAGGGAATGCTGATCATTCAATTTTATTTGAGCATAAGCATGATATACCTTCTTTTACAATTATTTTTTCTTGCTGCACCCCCTTCCCCCATTAACAATGATATGCACATGTGATCTCTAAACAAATTTAAAATCAGACTCTAAAATCAACATGTAAGATTTGAAAACATAGGTAATCAGAGATTACAGAGCTCACCTCAATGAATGTTGTCCTTAAGTAAGGCAAAGTCACACAATTAACCAACAAAAAGTGTACATCCAAAAATGCAAAATTTATGCAATTTTGAAATTTTGGAATAGACCTATATAAAAACTTAAAACTAGTTCTTCATCATGAAAATGTAATTAAAATCCAGCATCTGAAGCAAGATTGAGAGTTTTCATCCCTTGATGCATCATTTGTGCAACTTTGGTTTATATAAGCCTTATAGTTTCTTGGTGATAGACCTACACCCATAACTTTTACGAGGTCTATTATCTGGAAAATGTATGTCAAGTTCAGCATCTGAAGCAAGTCCATTAGTGTGCATCCTAAGATGTATCATCCATGCAAGTTTGTTCAACATAGAGCACAAAGTTACTTGGAAATGAAACCTGTATAAAAAACTAACCTTTTCACTAATACGGAAAATGTAGGTCAGATTCAGCTTCTGAAGCCAGCCTATTAGAATGCACCCTTAGATGTACCATCCATGCAAGTTTGGTCATTATAGGGCTCAAAGTTACTTGGAAATGAATCCTGCACCATAAACTTTAACCTGTTTACTCGTCCAGAAAATGTAGGTCAGATTCAGCATCCAAAGCAAGTCTGGTAGTATGCATCCTAAGATGTACCATCCATGCAATTTAGTCATTATAGGGTTCATAGTACCTTGGAAATGAAACCTGCACCAAAAATTTTAACTTGTTCACTCAACCGGAAAATGTAGGTCAGATTCAGCATCCGAAGCAAGTCTAGTAGAATGCATCCTAAGATGTACCATTCATGCAAATTTGGTCATGATATGTCTCAAAGTAACTTGGAAATGAAACCTGCACCAAAAACTTTAACCTGTTCACTCAACCGGAAAATGTAGGTCAGATTCAGCATCCGAAGCAAGACTGGTAGTATGCATCCTAAGATGTACCATCCTTGCAAGTTTGGTCATTATATGTCTCATAGAAACTTGGAAATGAAACCTGCACCAAAAACTTTAACCAGTTCACTCAACTGGAAAATGTAGGTCAGATTCAGCATCCGAAGCAAGTCTAGTAGAATGCATCCTAAGATGTACCATCCATGCAAGTTTGGTCATTATAGGGCTCATAGTATCTTCGAAATGAAACCTGCACCAAAAACTTTAACCTGTTCACTCAACCGGAAAATGTAGGTCAGATTCAGCATCCGAAGCAAGTCTGGTAGTATGCATCCTAAGATGTACCATCCATGTAAGTTTGGTCAACATAGGGCTTATAGTTACTCGGAAATGAGACCTACACCAAAAACTGCACCAAAAATGTTAACCTGTACCAAAAACATTAACCTGGTCATTCCTTTGCTGAAATTGCAGCATCTGAAACTTTGACTGGTACAATGAAATACACTAGAAGCATCTTCCATGCATGTCTAATCAATATAGGACATAGAAGTACTTAAAAAAAAAACTGCTCCAAAAAACTTAACCTTAACCCGGGACGCCGACGCCGACACCGACGCCGAGGGTATCACATAAGCTCCCCCCAACTTCGTTGAGGTGAGCTAAAAATGTTACAAATTATTTATGTAATTATTTAATAAGAACTACATACAAAGTTGTCCAAAAGGCATCTAATTTATTCCTGTCACTCTCCCCTGTAAGGGCCAGATCCTGCTCATATCTGCAAAGAAATAAAAGGTACAATTTGTCAATATTCTCAATATGGCGAATCTTCATAAAAATTGTAAGATGTAAACATTTTCTGTTTGTGATTTTATTTTCTTCAAATCAAACCGAATATATATTCTATCAGTAAGGCCAGGATTTTTTCATTTTTAGGTTTACGAACATCAGAATGAAAAAGTCCCGTAGGAGGAGGAAATAAAAAAAAAATAAAATTATATTTTGGATACATTATCGACTTTTCTACATTAATTTTTGCTTCTTTTTTATGCTCTTCTAAGAGGCTTCTTGCCACTGGACATATAAGGGTTACAAAGGGGAAAATACAACCTTTAATTGTTTATTTCATCATCTACCAGTTGGGGGCAGTGATATAAATCTTTTGATGTTGGACAAAATATCAGATTTTTTTTAAAAAATCAATTTTTTAAATCTCTTTTAATATGTCTTTATTTTTGTTTTTAATGTGTGTAAGGTAGAAATTATTCTAAAATATTAATATACTCGAGACCTATAAAAGTAATAATTCCTTTCATAAAACAGACAGGGACCGGAGTATTCCAAAGGAGTATTGAGGAGTAGGGTGGAATTTTTTTCAATTAAGTGTAAAATAATTTTTCTAGCTGCCATAAACGATATTACATGCCTGTATATATTTGTATATTCTTGTTTTTAAATAGTTGAAATATTTTATTTCTTTAGGCTATTGTTTATTTCTTCCTCAAATGGACTTAACTTCTCCCATAGTTTTATTCATTACATCTGATGCATAAGCGACCCTTTTCTGAAGAATGATGCTGAGACTGTAAGCTATGACAGAAACCTAAACAATGTCTCTGACAATAGCTACCATGTGCAGTTTTAAACCTGTGGGAGGAAAATAATTTACAATTACAGACAGTTACTTTTGAATACGGATACATAATTATCTCACCAACATGTCACTATGCAACAAAGTCGTCAGCATTTTATTGTTCTCTGAACGGGTGAAACGTTTTGAATGGCACTCCTATCGATAAATATTTACATTAAACCAAGCTTTAGTGCTGCTATGGACTTGACACAAATCTCCCTTCATTACCCGCCATGTTCATTTAAAACCGGAAGTACGAGTTCGTTAATTTGAAATCTCGATCCCGACTCAAATTTTACATCGGAAAGAAAAAATTCTGTTTTTCTCAATTTCATTTTTTTTCTGAAAATTCAAAAACTTGAGCGGCGGGTTTGTAAACCTAAAAATAAAAAAATGCTGGCCTAAGCTGTTTAGTGAGTGTTTACTGCAAATTAAGATTATTAATTAAAACATAGTACAATGAAAACCTAATAAGACATCTCTTCCTGGTTTCTCTCACAATTTACTGAAGAGATTGATGAACTTTTTTCTTTGAAAGTTACCTCAATATAAATTCTAATTCTATTTTTCTAGAATAAAAGTATCATTTGAAAATGCAAGATTTCAAGATGTGCATCGTCTTTTGATATGATAGAGAGTATGAAATAGCCCCAACCCAATCATCAATACACTGTATATGCATATTTGTTCACCAGGGGGAAATTTGTCACAGAATTGTGCATGGTTATTTCAACACACTGTTATACATCTCACATGGTATATATATATGCACTATCACAAATAGACAAATTTAATTGTGTCAATTTGATTGATGCACTGAAAATGTCAATTTGACTTACCTCCCAAGAAATTCTGTCTGCTCTTGTCTAACTTTTAAATTGCCAAATGCTGATGTTAACTGTATTTTAGTGTCTTCATTATCACCCATATCTGTTTCATGTCATTTGAAATATATCGAAAATATATATATATATATATATATATATATATATATATATATATATATATATATATATATATATATATATATATATATATATATATATACTAGTATATAAATTTATATACATGTATAAGAAGTATTTTGATATTTTAACAAAAAATCATGCTACTGTGTATTATACATGCAGTTCTGTTTTTCTTTCTCTTATACTTAACATTATGTGTGCTTTCCATAATATCAGTAAAAATAATCCTCTTTCCACAAATTTCAAGCATATTGTAAACAAGAGGCCAAGGGGCAGCATTGCTCACCTGGGCACATCAGCTGGGAAAAAGCACATAATCAAATCAGAACTGAAAGTTTACAGAGGTGGGGGGGGGGGGGGGGGGGGGGGGGGGGGCTTGAATATTAATACTATTTGAGAATGCCTTCATATTAATACAGCATATGACTTTGCTGTTCTTGATAAAAAGATTTCTTTTTAAACATTTTGTTCCTATATAGTACTTCATAATAATTTGAATCTGATTCCCCATTGTTTCCCTCCCTACCCCAAAGGGCCATGATTTGAACAAATTTAAATCTTCAATACATGAGGATGCTTACATGCCAATATGACTAAACATATCTTTTCTGTTCTTAGGATTTTTCTCTTTATTTTTCCATGTAAAACTTTGATCCCAACCTACCCTTGGGGGTTATATTGCTTCCATAGAAATACTAGTATCGCTAATCATGGCTTTGCTATTCTTAAGAAGAAGATTTTTTTCATATATATATATTATAATGTAAAACTTTGATCCCCCATTGTGGCCCCACCTTAACCTTGGGGGTCATGATTTGAACAAACTTGAATCTACACTACCTGAGGAGGATTCCATATAAATATCACTATAATCATGGCTTAGAAATACTTGAAAAGATTTTAAAAGTTTTCCCTATATATTCTTATGTAAAACTTTGATCAGCCATTAAGGCCCCACCCTCCCCCTGGGGGTCATGATTTGAACAAACTTAAATTTACACTACCTGAGGATGATTCCACATGAGTTTCATCTTTTCTGGCCCAGTGGTTCTTGAAAAAAAGATTTTTTAAAAATGCCATTGATTTTTCTCTAGTTCATAATCATCTCCCCTTGGAAAAGGGTGTGTCCCTTCATATGAACAAACTTGAAGCCCCTTTACCCAAGGATACTTTGTAGCAAGTTTGGTTGAAATTGGCCCAGTGGTGCTTGAGAAGAAAATGAAAATGTGAAAATTTTACAAAAACGACGACGACAGACTACGGACAAATTTTGATCAGAAAAGCTCACTTGAGCCCCTTGAGCCTTCGGCTCAGGTGAGCTAAAAACTAAATCCCTTCAAAAAAGTTTTAAATTTGCACAGAAATTGTGAATGAAAATAAAACTCTATATTTTGAAACATTAAATCAAGAATTACAATGTCAATACTCCCACATGTCAGATTTCATAAAACCAGTGTTTAATGGGCAATATAAACCAAGAAAATATTGGTTAGTGCAACTACATGCACTTGTAAAACACTTTGAAATAATCACCATTTTATACTTATTAAATAGTTAAATAGTTGGTGATAAAAATCCTATTCCAATATTCCTTCACCAGTGCTATAATTCAATAAAAATAAAAAGATGTTTAAAAGAAAAGATTTATATTAACTAAATATCATATAAATACATGTATATAAAAATGTTCTATACTTATAAATTTATAAATTTTACAGTTAAAATTGGAAATACCTATACCTTAGTTACTGGTATCTGAGAAAACTCCTCTAATATAAAATTTACACTAGGTATACAATGATCTTCATATGTTTTACTTGCACAGTAACTTACTATAATTATTGTTAATTTAATCAAAAACCTGCAGCAACTTTTCTTTTGGAAACAGTGAAAAAAAAATATTAAGGTGATTATGGTTGGAGGATCTACGTTTTTACCAACAGTGAACTTAAAATGAAAATGATTTCTTAACAATTCTTCAATATTTGATAAAATGTCATAATTAAGTGACTGTAAAAAGTTGATCGATGTCAAACAGAACTTTAGAAATTGTTTTCATCATCCCTGAAACTTAGTAATAATGGAATTTTCCAGAGTGATATGCATGGATCAAGTATAAAAAGATACGAATTACCAAATGAATAAAAAAAACTTTAAAGTAAATGGGCTTATACTCTCCTCTTGATTTAAACACAAATATTAATTGCTGCTACATGTACAACCTACCAAGATGTTTTGAATTCTGTTACTAGTTTTGGAATTCTGTCACTGGTTGTGTAAATTTTATTAATAGCTAGTGCTTGAGCAAGATTTCATCTGTTATATATTCAATGACTGTTTCCTCTTTTTTTTTTAGATTTACAAAATTGTTACAACATATTTTTACATCTGAAACTATGGGATTTTAGAAATCCCCCCCCCCCCCACACTTCCAACATTGTGACATCTCTTTTTACAAGTAAATGTTTAAGTAATTTCGTCCAGTTTGAAAATGTCACCATAAACTTTCAGTCGTCCATGAAATGTCAAAAGTAGGTCTACATAATTGAGATTGAACGATTTTGTGTACAAACAGGAAGTTCAGAAAGTTGTGTTTCCGACAGTGACATAACTCGATCCATATGCAATTTCATAAAATCGGGAGGTTACTTTGCCACTTATTTACTTTTCCCTTATAGAATCTCACCTAGCAAGACTCAATATATCTCCAGTGAGATAACCTTCACTTTTCTGAACTGTTCAAAAACTATTTTTCACATTGCGTATTTTCTAACAACAACAAATCGACGCCATATTGTACAAAAATTTCCAGTGTAATTGTCACGTGACAAGAAATATTTTAAACATAACAGAATTATTTTTTAACAAATGAGAAATTATTTGAATTTTATAGGTTTAAATTGAAAATTTTAACTTTTTTTTAAATTTGAAATAAATATCGTGGTTTTGATAATTTTTTTAACTACGCAAACTTTGTGACGTAGTACTCATTAGACGTCAGCATGAGCCCGTGATACGTGTATGGAAAGGTGGCTAAAGCTGTTGAAGAATATTGTTGACCATATTTTCTGCAATTTTATGTCATTAATTGAATAACACTTGGTCATCATTATGGAGCTGACAGAGGTGGTTTCCCCGCATGTTGCCGTGCCAGTAGTTGGAGTTTTACTTTGTGCATTTCTTGTTTTTGCATTTGGGTTTAAAACACCTGGTCAACCTCCAAGCTTCAATTTTGAAGAAGATAACAAACGTAAAAGATCAAAGAAATCAAAGGTTACATTTATTAAGTTTTATGTGTGATAATTTTATCATCAGTATCTTTTCATGAACCACACAAGCATAAGTGCACAAGATGTTTTTAAGTGCGCAATCTGATGTAATGAATGGTGTCTTCTATCAGCTGATTAAGTGCATAGGCCAATGTATATTTTAAAGTGCTTATACACCATGGTATACATTCAGAATATTAAAATGTATGGCTTTTTTTGACATTTTTTTTTAAAGATATTAATATTATGAATTTTAAAACTCAAAGCATCTAATTTGCAAATATAATAGTTGATACATTTTCTTTGAAGAAATGCCAAAAAATTAATATTCATATAATATAAGATAATTAAGAAATAATATTTGTCTTTTAATGCAGATATCGTAAAGGTCTATCAATTGAAATGTAACTTTCCTCCTTATCTGTGCTTTATATTAATGAATGCTTTGTTACTCTTTAGTCTCCTAAAAGTCAAAGTAATGGACATGTTGTAGCAGTAAATGAAGAAATTGAAAGCAAAGCAAATGCCAAACAACCACCCCAGTCAAAAAATGTTGCAAAATCACCCAAATCAGCTGCCAAAAAATCCACTGAACAGAATAAAAAGGTAATATTATACCCCCCGCAAACGAAGTTTAGGGGGGGTATATTGGAATCACCATGTCTGTCTGTCCGTCTGTCTGTAGACAAGATTTTGTCCGGACCATTACTCAGAAACTATTGGAAGGATTTGTCTGAAAATTTGTACACATATTATTCACCATATGAAGTTGTGCACCTGAAATTTTCATCTTGATTCGATTATTATTTTGAATTTTACAGGTGTTTTTTTCATTTTTATTTTGTGGTTTTGTCCGGACCGTTTCTTAGAAACTATTGCAAGGATTAATCTGAAAATTTATACACTTATTATTCACCATATGAAGGTGTGCACCTGGAATTTTCAACTCTTTTTGTTCATTTTTATGCATTTTACAGGTTTTATTTTTTGTTTTAATTGACTTGTTCATTTTGGGCTCATGTATAAGGTTTGAGACATAGAATCTAGAATATCTGTACAAAAACATTAACTACAGCTTAAAACTACTCATAAAAACTGAAAAAAAAGAAACATCATCAAGTGTTAAAAACAGTTTTTACATTGCACAGAAGATAATGTAATTTCATTTGTCTCTTGGGAATAATGACTGGACATGCATCCAGTTAAAGATAAATTAATGAGTTTGGTGTGGGAAGTTGAACATTAAGGTATCTCATTATGAACCATATGTTATCTCCTGGGAATTGGGCACAAGAATTAAAGATCTCTCTTCTCTTATTCTCTTAATTGTAATTTATTATCTGTCAAAGCACTTCATTACTGGATGACCTGCTCTTTATTTTCAAAATGAATTTGATATAAAGTTATCAAGATTAATTTGATTTTGTATAATATGATTTTTTTTCAACAATCAGTTTGCAGAGTGACATAACACATAATTGCAATATATTTTTTAATGCAGAAATAAAAAGATAAAATAAAAAAATAATGTTAGAATGGAATTACAATGTATTAGTATTGATGTTTCATTTGGTTGCACCTTTGTTTCATTCATTAAGAAACATGATGAGCATGCAATTATATTTCACTGCAAATTTTGTAAGTAAATTATGAACACCTCTAGATCCATAAAGTATTTTTGAATTGGCACCTTCTCTGAAAAACCCAGCGGGGGGGGGGGGGGGGGGGGGGTATTTGTCCCTACTGGACAGTTCTAGTTTTAACTTTCTTTTACACAGTACATCTTTACCTCTTTTTGACTTACTGAGATCATGTTAAGACTAATGATTAATCCAAGCTGTAAAAAGGCTGTAAAAGATTTTCAAGGAATTCTTATTTTTTAATGTACACTTTAAGATAAGTTAAAAAAAAAATAATTAGTTGCATCTAACTTCAGTTATTACAGTAAACTATTACAAGTTTTCAATGGTAGCAGATGTAAGTGATTGTGTAAAAAAAAAATAAATAACAGGTTGACATTTTTTTTGTTTGCAGGTCAAGAAAGCTGTAAAGGAAGTTGAAGAGTCTAAACCTGTACCCCCCGCACCTGTCTCTGAGGATGATGGAGGTACCTGGTTTTCTGTACCATCATAAATCACACATGACCTTGACCTATGTCACTGAATCAGATTTACAGTTTATTTTTGCTTTACTGATCAGAGTCTGAGATCAGAAGAACTTGTACATTAGTAAGATGCCCCAGTACATCCACCTGTCTGTAGATCTGTCCGATTACCTGTAAACAATTTTTCAAAGAGCTACTCCTCCAACTGTTTTGGTCAGATTTCAATAAAACATGAACACAATTAGACTATACTAAGATACATCTTTCTTTATTTTGTTTTCACTACAGCAGAGCTACAGTCTCATCAGGGACTTCTAGTTGTTAAGAAAGTAGCCAAGAACTAGCAAGAACTGTTTATGTATATATGATATTTTGCCCGTGGGTATATCATGTTGACCTGCCTATGAACCCCATGTTAGCTTTAAAGTCAAACCAGTTGCTTTTTGTAACAGGAAAATTGATCCATATCAGAACTTTTCTACTTTGAAATCTAGGTATGGGATGTTTGACATTTGACTGTCACTTTAACAAAATTGTTATGTCCATTGACCTTTGTATGATCCTCACCTTTAAAATTAATTAAAAGAGAAATGTGCATACCATATAAAATTATAAAAAAAATTCCCAGGAATTTTCTAGAAAAAATCCAAATTAACAACAGTTTCATAGTGATTTATCATTTTCACTGAGAGAAATTTGAAAGGGAATAGTGTAAATCTTGCTTTGGAGGAAAATATTTCTCTCACAGTGGGTTTATAGTGGTTAACTACTGATGCTACTAATGCCTATGTTTATAGGAGGATGGACAACCCAGGTGTCTAAGAAAGACAAGAAACAGAAGAGGACCATCATTGAGTCTGACGTGGAGGACAGAGCTGTGGAGGAGAAGCCGGTGGAGGAAGCCATTGTGGAGGAGAAGAGTAAACCCGTGGAACAGAGGAAGAAGAACAAGAAGAAGAATCAGCAGGTGAGATACTGTAACTTAGTCTGTTTTTCTTCCTAGAAAGTTTTATAATATTATAAAAAATCGGAAACATTTTTCATGGTACACCTTTTAAGTTAGAAAAAATGTATTACATATTCCTCCCACTGTGAGTTTCTGAGGTTTTATTACATAAGTCCATCACTATGTTTCATTTGTAAACCTTTGAACATATGGAATTGTAAACATGACCTCTGAGTTCAGGGTACACATTTCAGGATGAACCTTTAAAAACTCTGATTTTAAATATTTTGTTGAGCAGAGCAGTCAATAACAGGTGTAATCTTTCTTACATGACATATAGTTGGCTCAATGGTAAAGCTCTTGATTCTACTAAAGAATTTAAACATTCATGGAGCTCTTGTGTCTCCGCACACATTCATCAATATTTTTTTTTTAAATAGGAAAATGTGCCTGTCCAAGAAGAAACAGTCCCAGAGACTAAAGTTGAACCCAAGGTATGCTAATTTTTTAAGTTAAAAAAAGTTGTTTTGATTTTACATGTGTAAGAGAAGTTGGCAAAAAAACAGATAATGACACTACTCTATGAACTTTTCCTCTTGATCAAGAAAGTTTACAATGTAAGAATATTGTATGAAAATGAACAAAAAAAATTATTGTCGATGTGAATGCTAAAAAATTTAAAATTTTGTAGGAGACAGTGACAGAGAGTAGTAAAAAGGCAAAGAGTAAGAAGAAAGCTGAACCCAGCAAAGAGGTTGAGAAGAAAAGTGAACCGGCCAAACCAAAACCCGAACCAGAGAAAAAAAGTGAGGAGAAACTAAAGCAAGTGCAGGAGAGTGCACCAGAGGAGAAAAGCAAGACTTCACCTAAAAAGAAGAAGGGTGCCTCTTCTACAGAGGTAAAATACTGGACATAAATACATTTAGATAAAATGGTTTCTTAGTACCGATCTTACTCTGAATGTGATTTCAAATATTTAGCTCTGTTTCTTTTTGGAATAATTCACACAAGGTTACCTCATCTCTAGAATACATTGAGGCTTCTTTATATGTTTTTAATATCTCGAAATTAATTGTTTTGAATTTGATAAATTTGTATTTATTAATTTTATTCCTATTTAATGTTATCAGAAGAAAGTGGAAGTAAGCAAACCAGAGGCAGTCAAAGAGACAAAGAAATCAACTACAGCAAGCCCAGGGAATGCAGCTGGGGAACAGGAAAAATCAAAGGCCAAGTCTGAAGTTTCTTCAGGGCCCAAAACTGCAGCCCCAGAGGCAAAGGCAGAGGTGGTGACAGAATCAAAGAAAACCAAAGCAGAGCCACAACAGGGTATGTTGTCTGACATAGTGTAGTAGGTTCTTTTATTCTACTGATTTGATTTTATCGGTCTTCAGGTCAAAGGCATCAGGCATATCACATATGAAACAAGAGGCCCATGGGCCACATCGCTCACCTGAGAAGCTTTGACCATTCTGTTCTTTACCAGATTTCCTCCTTGTAATACATAATACATCCCCACCCTACCTCACTGATCATAATTTAGACATTTTGAAATCTACACTACCCAAGGATCCTTCCATGTGCACATAAGTTTCAGCTTTTCTGGCCCAGTGGTTCTTGAGAAGAAGATTTTCAAAGATTTTTCCTATATATTTCTATGTAAAACTTTGATTCCCAATTGTGGCCCTGCCCTTCCCCCCGGGGGTCATGATTTGAACAATTTAGAATTTACACTATCCCAGGATGCTTCCACAAAGTTTTAGCTTTTCTGGCCCAGTGGTTCTTGAGAAGAAGATTTTCAAAGATTTTTCCTATATATTTCTATGTAAAACTTTGATTCCCCATTGTGGCCCCGCCCTTCCCCGGGGGTCATGATTTGAATAATTTAGAATCTACACTATACCAGGATGCTTCCACATAAGTTCCAGCATTTCTGGCCCAGTGGTTCTTGAGAAGAAGATTTTCAAAGATTTTTCCTATATATTTCTATGTAAAACTTTGATTCCCCATTGTGGCCCCGCCCTTCCCCCGGGGGGTCATGATTTGAACAATTTAGAATCTACACTACCCCAGGATGCTTCCACATAAGTTTCAGCTTTTCTGGCCCAGTGGTTCTTGAGAAGAAGATTTTCAAAGATTTTTCCTATATATTTCTATGTAAAACTTTGATTCCCCATTGTGGCCGCGCCCTTCTCCCGGGGGTCATGATTTGAACAATTTAGAATCTACACTACCCCAGGATGCTTCCACATAAGTTTTAGCTTTCCTGGGCCAGTGGTTCTTGAGAAGAAGATTTTCAAAGATTTTTCCTATATATTTCTATGTAAAACTTTGATAACCCATTGTGGCCCCGCCCTTCCCCCGGGGGTCATGATTTGAACAATTTAGAATCTACACTATCCCAGGATGCTTCCACATAAGTTTCAGCTTTTCTGGCCCAGTGGTTCTTGAGAAGAAGATTTTCAAAGATTTTTCCTATGCATTTCTATGTAAAACTTTGATTCCCCATTGTGGCCCTGCCCTTCCCCCGGGGGTCATGATTTGAACAATTTAGAATCTACACTACCCCAAGATGCTTCCACGTAAGTTTTAGCTTTTCTGGCCCAGTGGTTCTTGAAAAGAAGATTTTCAAAGATTTTTCCTATATATTTCTATGTAAATCTTTGATTTCCCATTGTGGCCCCGCCCTTCCCCCGGGGGTCATGAGTTGAACAATTTAGAATCTACACTATCCCAGGATGCTTCCACATAAGTTTCAGCTTTTCTGGCCCAGTGGTTCTTGAGAAGAAGATTTTCAAAGATTTTTCCTATATATTTCTATGTAAAACTTTGATTCCCCATTGTGGCCCTGCCCTTCCCCCAGGGGTCATGATTTGAACAATTTAGAATCTACACTACCACAGGATGCTTCCACATAAGTTTCAGCTTTTCTGGCCCAGTGGTTCTTGAGAAGAAGATTTTCAAAGATTTTTCCTATGCATTTCTATGTAAAACTTTGATTCCCCATTGTGGCCCTGCCCTTCCCCCGGGGGTCATGATTTGAACAATTTAGAATCTACACTACCCCAAGATGCTTCCACGTAAGTTTTAGCTTTTCTGGCCCAGTGGTTCTTGAAAAGAAGATTTTCAAAGATTTTTATTATATATTTCTATGCAAAACTTTGATTTCCCATTGTGGCCCCGCCCTTCCCCCGGGGGTCATGAGTTGAACAATTTAGAATCTACACTATACCAGGATGCTTCCATATAAGTTTCAGCTTTTCTGGCCCAGGGGTTCTTGAGAAGAAGATTTTTTAATGACCCCACCCTATTTTTATCTCTTCTTGATTATCTCCCCTTGTGAGGGGACTTGGCCCTTTATTTTAACAATTTAAATTCCACTTTACCCAAGGATGCTTTGTACCAAGTTTGGTCAAAATTGGCCCAGTGGTGCTTGAGAAGAAGTCGAAAATGTGAAAAGTTTACAGACGGACAGACAGACAGACGGACAGACAGACGGACGGACGACGGACAAAATGTGATCAGAAAAGCTCACTTGAGCCTTCGGCTCAGGTGAGCTAAAAAACTATATTTATTACTTCATTTTAAGTATGTAATAAAAGATTGTAAAGCATACTAATAATCATTTATTGATTCACAATTAAGCGACCTCTGAGTACGTTAGGGAAGAAATATATTGATGATGTCCCACTACATTATTCACTCTATACAGTAGCTTTTCATTATTCTTTAAATTTGGTTGTAGCTGAGAAAACTGAGGCCAGTGGTGCTGAGAATGGAGAATCAGCTGTCTCATTTGATGAAGTGGGAGGTAAGTGTTGCTGAAGGCAATCAGTGTGCTCAGATAGATAAAGTATCACACAAGGGCCCAGTTACTCTTTTTTGTATTCAGTTTATCATGTGCTGTAAACTTGTAATTTTGTTGAGTGAAATGTTTTTATTTGTGTTCTATTTTTTCTTGTTTGTATAGATTCTTGGGTTGAAGCCAAGCCGAAGAGCAAGAAGAAAAAAGCTAGGCGAGATAACTAGCCATTGCTATTTTGTTTTGTTGTTGTTGCTATATACTGCAATAAAAGGTGCTGGATCCTTGTTAACAAGGCATTGTGACCTTTGTGACCTTTACACACATTGACGAAGGCCTGGTTGTGGTGGTAGATTAGAAGCAAGCCTGAGGAATGCACACATCATGATCACCAAAGGCAAAGGCACAGCATACACTTCCATGAAAGAAATTGCCAGTGGGATTTTAAACAGATTTTGAAAGAACTAAGAAAGTGCAAGATTTGTAGGATACTTCTTTTTTTCGTTTCTTTTTTTTTTTGAAACACATTTGTACTATTTGAAGGAATAAGTGCTCCTTGATAGAAAAAAAAAATATTTGAAGAAAATAAAATAAAAATAGTTTGTTGGATTTAATTTCCACACACACAAAATAATTACTACAACAGTGGCATAACTTTATTCATGTCCTGGCATAGTTTTGCTCAATGTTTTTGATTTTTTTTAAATCAAATTTGTTATAGGTGAATAATAATTTTCTTTCTAATTATGTTGATTTCAAAACTGTGTGCAGGCTTTGGGGTCTCTTTGTTATGTTTTGTTATTTCTTACTTTAGAATTTAATTAAAATCTAGTCACCATTTAGTTAAAAAAAATCTCAGATGGTGGACATATGGATAAATGTTTAATGTTAAATGTATTACCTCTCATGTGCTTATGTTGATAGAATATGCTGAGGATTGAAAGGAAGGGGGGGGGGGTATCTGATAGGAAAAATTGTATGACATGTCAATTAACTTGCTCATGTTAAATCTAGGTTTTCACTCAAAAAGTATGTGTAGATTGTATCAAATAAGAAAAATATATTTTTTTATGATTAGATGGACAGATGACAAATAGAGAAAAGTTACGTAAGTAAAATGTACTTTGTATATGTATTAAACCATCTGATCCCAAGTTATAACTTTTTATAGGTCTGTATTATTGTTTTAAGGTTGTCTCATAGGGTCTTAAAGATGAAATGATTATGATAAATCACCATTTGTATGAGTGTTTGCTATGTTATTTTATTGTTTTGGATATTTATATGTATATTGTATCGAGGCTATGTACAGTTTCAGGAACTGTGTTGTGTCTGGCACTGTGCATAAATTTCCTGTGATATAGAATGAATAATGGTATGAAAAGTATGATACAGAATATCTGTATATAGTCAATTTAGGATGAATTCATTAAAGCTCTGTATTAATTGTCCCAGTTATTAGAACATTGAGAAAAAAGCCCAAGCACATGGGGCAGTAAAGTGTTGATATAGGAGACCACTCTCTCCAAAATAAAGTTATATATCAAAAAGACACTAAATCTATTGAGTACATTCCAGATTTTTCTTTGGCAGCTTTACTTTAACAGTGCATTAAGAAATATCAAAAGTTTATTTTTATCTTAATGGATGTGTTTCTTTTTACATAATTAAATTAACTGTATGATTTAATTTATTTAAGAGGTAAAATAAAAGATGGTATGATTAGGTTTGTCTTCCAGGGTCTGGATATAAAAGTGGGTTTTGTCAATATGTAGACATCTTGCCACTCGTAAAATTGTGCAGAAAGCCAAATGATTTTTTTTTTTACATCTGAATTGCAGAACCAAGTAACAGTTTGTGTAATTAAGTTTTGATTCCTGATATTATTCAAGATTTTCTTATATTTAAGTGCCAAAATATTGGAGGACGCCATTCATGAATTCTCGTGGGAAATTTTACTTGTTGAAAGATGGATGTATTGAAACTATTTAGTTGATATAAAAATATGTTGAATATGTCTGACATGTATTTTTGGTATTAAGAAATTATTTATTGATTATTTGTAAATTAATATATGTGTGCAAATTGCATGAGGAAAACTACAGCAGTGGCATGAAAGTGCTGTTCATTGATATATATTTATATGTATTTATGCTTGAATCATTTATTTTTCTCTCTTGTAGTATCTAAAGTAGTTTATTATGTGAGGGTATTTATGAATGCATCAGTTGTATCCCTTTAAACAATTGTTATATTGAGATGAACCTAAATCGATCTCTGCTGGTATCTATAGATGTTGGAAGTCGGAGAAATCAGTGAAGAAAAAGTTCTATGTTGGGTATCAGTGAAAAATATAGACATGTATGATTATGTTTATATGAAAGGGAGCACATACTTGATGAGATGTGTATGTTTTGGTAATGGGATTCTATGTAATATTAAAGTACATGTATTGTGAATATAATTGCCATTTTCATACATATTAGTGCACTTGATTTTCATAAAATGATACAAGATTGGGCATGAGTCGTGTTTTGATAGGAGGAATTAAAAGTTTTAAAAAAAATCAATTTTGTGCATGAAGTGAAAGGGGTCAAGAAGCAGTCAATCAAGAAAAATTCTTATCAATCATGAATACTTTGTACTTTTGTTGAATTGGCACTAAATATTCACTTTTTGAGTATGCCCTAAATTTGCTACAGATGTTTTGAAAGTTAGATGTTTTGATAAAGAAATATGTGAAAAGGAGAGGGGGAGGAGTAGTCATAGTTTTAACTTTGTTTATTAGAGGAATTTCTTTACCTTTGTCAGTAGTTTCCTCTTGTGTCTACATTTTTAAGTGTCACATGTTTTTGAATTGATATATACATTTTAAAGAAAAAAGGAAGAATTGTCAGAAAAAAAATGTTTCCCCCCTTTTTTTGCCCATAAGTTGTGCAATGTTTTTATGATATGACATCTACAAGTAGCTAAGGATTATTATTACTTAGTCCTGATTTACGGCATGAAGTTGGGTGTATGTTAACACGAATGATTAGTTGTGACAAATGAACATTTTAATGTTATGGTGCATATGATTACAAAAATGACCAATCAGAAGTCAGTATACAGGGTATGTTACATCTTATCTCCTCTCGGATCTGTCTGAAAGATATACTTTATGTGGCATTAGTGAACCATTCCAAGATGTAGAGCATATACTTGTATACATATATATTTTTTGACATTGTAGTATTGTTTTTGAAGTAATGTGAGCTAAACACTAGTATTTTGTGATGCCATGTTAGTGTGAATTAAGGTCTAGTTTTGAAAAAAAGGAATGTATTTTTTAATCATTTCAATGTTTAATCTGTTTGAGAAAGAGAGAGAGAGAATGTAATTTGACCCGTATCAGGTTCACTTAGGTTGTGTTCATTATAGAAAAAGAAAATTACAAGAATAAATTAAAATTGATCATATATATACTCTGACTGTGTTTTTTTTTAATGATTTTATGAAATTGATTGTTTACTTACATCAAACGTTTAAATTTACTCGGAGTTCCACCACGCAGAAAATGGATAAAAAAGATTTATATAACATATTGATATTAAATAATCTTTATTATAGAGAGGAATACTGGTACATGTTTCTGTATGTATAAAGTTTGATTTCTCCTGCTACCATATACCCATGATGGACCCCTGACAAATTCTTTCTATGGGGCTTAATTCCTTCTCATGGAGAAGCACCAATCGGATATACAAGGTAAACAGAAAGCAGTTGCACATGTAACAGCTTGTTTGCCACTAAATGGTTTAATGTTATTTGTTAAGAGATAAAAGGAACAATCAAGATTTGTATTTTTCCAAAAGATATTGCTGCAGTCAGTCCATATAGAATATCGAATGAAATGAGTCAGTGGTCGAAAGGCATTTGACTCAGGACCCTAATATAGTGAGGATGCACATAGGGGTACCCAACTGATTTCATACTTGAAACTCTCCTACACAACTTATGCAGAATAAATAGAGATTTTCACAGAATCTTTATTACACAATAGTGTTATTGTGCACCTTCTATTTAAAATTTTAATGAGGCACATACGTATTTGGAGTTTCCCATTACAAAAAATAGATAATTAATGCTATTCTTTCTATAATATTGGGGATACTCATATTTTATCTGCAACTGATCCTCCTGCTCCTACAAGTAAGAGCTTTGGCTAATGTCTAAAATCTATAAGGCTACATTCCTTATATACATGTGTCTAGGACCAAGTCAAAAGCACTATGAACCTCTACCATGCTGGAATACAACTCCTTCTACCGTAAAATCAAATATTTTTGTGGGGTCAAATTGTCCTGGTTTGAGTAAAAGTCTTGGTTTGTGGGGATTTGAATCAGTGGATAAAGAATTGTTGAGTAGTTATGTATGTAACATTTTACATTTCATAGTGGACATGAATTCGTGGGTTTCTTCATACCTCGAAAACAACGAAAACTTGTGATTTCACAGTATACCCCTGGTATATCACTGATTTGAATTCAGTGAGACTTCTTCGTTTCACCAATTTTTATCCCATTATGTGCCATTGTGCACCTCATAATTTTTAGAGTAATCAACACATTGCGGGTTTCCCATAAAAAAAATGGATTTTGCCATTTTCTAAAATATTAGGAATCCCTGTCTCTAATATCTGCAACTCCTCATATACCTGATAAACTTTCCCAGAATCCTTATAATATGTATACTGTACTGCCACTTTAATAGCTGTTATTTAACTTTTGAACAGGCATTCCTTTTTGCAAAACATGGACAAGTGAGGAGTTAGCACTTGAGGGAGACAACTCCCGTGGTACGAGATGCAAGTGCAAGTACTTTCAGTACTTTGATGTTTTTCTTGACATTTTTTGACATAATTAGAATAAGAAAAAGAAGAGAAAAAAAGAATAACACAAACTGATAATATGGCCCGCAATTTCATGATTTATTACATGTTAGCAAATATTTACGATAAACATAAACACGCCCACTTTACGGCAATTGCATGTGTTATTCAACTTGACTTGGATCCGTTTTCAATGACCAACTTGTTTCACAGCTTATAGATGGGTCTCCGTGTATCAAAGTTAAAGAAAGCCATTATAGATGACCATCTTCTCCTGACAAATATTTTGACGACTGGTGGTTTGCTTGCTGCTGGAGATGTTCTTACACAGACCTTGGAGATTAGTATGGACAAGGAGAATAAACAGAAATTCTGTTGGTATCGGACAGGCATGTGTTATAATTAAAATTAATCAATAGGTTAATGAATGCCAAAATATGTCTCTTTAGTATCTGAATTTACTAAGTTTTCATTGGAAAAAGTTTTTTGATCCCAAATGATGTACATGTATGTATAAAACAGTTCTGATCAAATCATATCATACTATTACATCATATATTCAGTAGGTTACAACTGAAGTGTTGAATCATATCCTTTATAAATACTAGTGGATGTTTATCTGTATTCTTAATGTTTTTCTCCATGCCAATCAAATTTTATGCTTTCCCTTATTGATTCTTTATTATTAAAAACACTCATTTTTTTGGAGGTAGATATGATTAATGTAAATGTGCAGGATGCAAATACATCTTATAAGGTCTTATAAGAATTGTTGTTAAAGAAGTTAATGTACCATCTGTTGTGATTTGGACAGTGAAGTTGGATAGCAGCCTGTGTAGCTCAGTTGTCAAAGAGTATCTGACTTAAACAATGCTTGGGTCCCAGATTTGATTTCAGATCCAGTCGTATATTTTCCCTTTAAAATCCAGATCCGAGAGCCACCTTGAAGCCCCCAGTAGGTCCAGAGCAAAGCCCTAGTGGGGGCCTAGGTGGCAAGGCCCCTGTAATCACCTGCATTCCAGAGATTTTGTAGTGTAAAAGTGATGTCTCATAACCCCCCCCCCCCCTTTAAATCCGCCACTGATAGAACATGGAATACTTTATTTAATTTGAGTGGGAGGCCCTCTTTACTGTATAGAATTGACCTTATTTTAGGAGCTATATAGAATATGTGGGGAAGTATAATTTATTTATGACAAAGTTTTCATTAGTGTGGACAGCTGATATTATCAAGCAGTAGCAAGAAAATGCCAGGTGTTAGCTTATATGAGATTGAATGACAATTGAGTATTTTGTTCTGTTTTTGCCAGACACATGTATGTGCAAGTCAGTTGAAAGAGCAGTTAATTGGGATTGGTTTTTTTGGGAGGGGTGTAAAATTCTTGACTGGAATACCGGATTCTTTTCCCTTGTAACATTTGAGTAGTAACCCAAGACCTTAGCAGTGTGATTCATATAATTTCCACCAATGCAAGTTCCTTTTGAATTTTACAGAGCGGATGTTGGCAGTAGGTATGGCTTTGGGTCCATTTGCTCATGTATGGTACAGCAAGATTGTAGATAAACTAGTACCTGGGGTAGCCAGCACTCAAACAGCTCTCAAGAAAATTCTAGCTGATCAACTTGTTGCTGGACCATTCTTCTGCAGTGGTTTTTTCTTTGGTAAGAAATTTTTTTGTTCACATTCAGTTGAATTGGTCTCAGGGACAGCCCTGGTGTGTACCAAGGTATTGTATATATTAAAGGTATGCTACAGTGAAACTTGTCTAATCCAGATGCTGTGTAATCCGTAATTTTGTCTAATACAATGTAAACTTGGGAGTCCCTTCAGTTGTTTTAAATGTTGTCTAATGCAACCATTTTCTTTGGAACCACACTGTAGGAATGGGATTGCTGGAAGGAAAAGGAGGAGAGGGGGCTGTTGCTGAGGTTAAACAAAAGTTCCTACCAGTATATATGGTAAGATAACTAACTGCCAACTACCAGTGTACATGGTAAGATAACTAGCTATTAACTACCAGTGTACATGGTGAGATAACTGTTAACTACCAGTGTATATGGTAAGATAACTAACTGTTAACTACTAGTGTACATGGTAAGAAAACTAGCTGTTAACTACCAGTGTACATGGTAAGATAACTAGCTGCTAACTACCAGTGTACATGGTAAGATAACTAACTGTTTACAACCAGTGTACATGTACATGGTAAGATAATTCAGAGTTACTTGTCCATTGTCAAGAACGTAAAGGTGGACTTAATTTTCAAATTAGCTTATAATTGAATTAAGAGAAATTCTTATAATTGAATAAAGAGAAAATATTTAAGGTAGGATTCTTCTCTGGTTTCTGACTAGATGAAACATTCAAAGAACATTTGCTTATATGTCTTATATATTGAGGTGTAAGGAATTTAATAGACCATATTTTTCTTTCCTCATCACAATTGAACAAATTTAAATAGAAATGGTAAATTGCATTTGAAAACTAGCAGGGACTATATTTTTGGTGGAATGGTGGCATTTGAAAATATCTTCTTTTCTGCCTCTCAAAATTATAATAGAACAATGAATTTAGTAATAATTTTTACACAATCGAAGACTTGGAGAAATTTTCAAATGTAAATTAAATTAATAATGAGGGACTAAACTTTCAAAATCTATCAAATAGATATGATTTTTTAAACAAACTAGAACTTTATTAGCTTTTAAACGCTTCCCATCAAAGTGCAGATTTGAGCCAAAAATCCATAAAAAGTATTTTTTCTCTCTTAGTAAACTATCAAAAGTTTTTAATTTTGTATCATTTTGTACATTTATAAGACTACTTTATTATATGTGAAAATAAGAAAAAGTGAAAAATAGGAAGCATATGAAAAGAACTAATATATCCTAAAATATTAAGAAAAACAGAGAAAATTCGGATTTAAGCCAATATCCAGTTAAGTTAAATCATTTATGTAAATTTGGTAAATCATGCTATAGACCCGATATAGTCATATGTTTTTATGCAAAAAGAACAATTATTAAACTTTTGAAATAGAAGTATGTATCACATGATTGGCAACAGTTATTTTTTATTCTTAATGTCAAGGAAAAAGATAATGACCTTGACCTGACCTTGCCTCTGATATAAAACGGTCAAATTTAATTTCACTGATACTATCACTTACTGATATTGTCTTCTTGATTCTGTGAAAATTTCATTAATTTTTAGATATCAGAAATATGAAAAGAATCCTACCTTAAGTCCTATTTTTATTTTTAAAAATTCTGAATAGTAATATATTTCACAGCAAAAATGAAAAATACTGTATTACAGATTGATTGGTGCGTGTGGCCACCAGCTCAGTTTATCAACTTTCGATTTCTTCCTGTTGAATTCCGAGTGATTTATGTTGCCTGTATCACACTCTGCTGGAACACATTTTTATCGTATTACAAGCATATGGTAAGATTTTTTAAAAAGTTTAAACTACTATGTACAAATACAGGTATACTTTGTTTCTTGGACTTCAGTTCTTCATTTAAGGGATAAAGAATTGCTTGCATAAATGATACAAATTTCTGTTTACGTGTCATCAATGAAAAGTAAAGTTGAGTAATTCAGTTTTATCTTTATTCATTGAATTTTTTTTGTAGGATGTAAATAAGATTACAGAAAAACAAGAAGTCAAAAGCTGATGATCAATTTTTCATAGGGTGTGAGAGACTTAATGTGTTAGCCAGAGTTCATTTTTTTTTCAGTTTATTAGTCAACTGTTGTTATGAGATTTTAAGATATTTTGTACATGTACTTGTCTGTTCAGCATAGGATTCAAGTAATGATTATTTTTATATCGTTTTCTTCTCATTCATGTATTTATTTACATGTCATTATAATCTCCCATTTAAGTTTTTTTAATCTTATTTTTTCAGTGATCAATATTTATTTATTTATACACTGAATTTGATATTTATTAAAAACTTGAATATATAAAGCATTCCTGTCTTGTCTTATATGGATCATTCTTGTGCGTTGGGATGGTTGACATAGGGTTTTGTGCACTCAGCTTGTCTATCCAATGATTTCTTCAGAATAGAAACAAATCCCTCACAAATATTTTTTTATATATCTATGTGAACTTCTAATAAAAGAATCACAGGTACAATACTTACAGTATATGTTTACAAGGGGCCCGTTTACAAGTTAATAACTGATTTGATATGATTGTTGTCACCTTAAGCCCTCGTATTTTGCTGTTCGACAATTCTTGCTGGAGGGCAAACATTTTCTCATCTTAGCAGGAAGTACCCAGGATATTCTGTGGGTAACATTCACTGATGTCACAGTCATATATCAAAGTGCTTATATTCTGTGTGGGGAAGATACTTTATTAATTTTTTTTAGAGGATTTTTATAATTTTTGATTGATAAAATGGATATTCTGTGTATTTGTTAAACTCAACGTAATACAAGATGACTTTAATGGATTGGAATATTGCTGAAAATAATTAAGTAAGTATCAATGATTGTGTTAATTAATTTTTTTACTGAAATTGTAATGATAACTAGTGATGAATGAATTTATTGTTAATTTAAAATATTCATTTAGATACTTTGCATATAAAAATTGTTAAATCAAAACCAAGTATTTGATTTAGAATTTCTTTCTTATACATGTATAAATTACATGATTATTTTTTTTACAGTCAATAATATCATTCAGACATGGGATTCTGGAAACAGCTTGGTTTACTTTTATGGAAAAATTATACTTTGAGAAAACGACAAAAGGTATGTATTTTAAAGTACAAAGTATATTCAAAGTGTACTTATATATATAAACATCACAGAAAAAAAATATTTGAAATTGAGAAGAAATTTTACATTGATTAGTTTTTTCAAATACTTATTTTAAGTATTAAGTGATTTAAGGTTGATTTCATAGTATGTACATTTCATTTATACCATCTACCTGGGTAGCAAAATGGTGTACATAGGAATTTGTCATGGGGGAGTTTAATTTTATTTCTTATAAGACATACACTGAAATGGGGTATTTTGCTGCATTATATACATTAATTAAGAAGTATATTATTTATTACGAAATACTTTTGATTTATAATATTTCCAAAGATCCATGTGTTACACCTCCTATAATGATGGTTGTACATTTAGACAGGTGAATGAGTTCATTCACATCATTATGATTGTATTATGATTCATAGTCTCTATATGACCCATGTACCGGGGTCTGTTATAGGAGATGTGTGACTTTGTTATGTAACTATTATTTTAGAAAGTGTAACTATTTTTTTTTAGAAACTGCCTATATATCAGATGCATCAAAGGGTGTTTAAGATACCTAATAATACATAATGTGGATAACCAAGTAGTTTTTTATTACTTGGAAAACATTTCCCTTCCATTAATATTATTCCACAGAAAAGAAATGTATTTGAATGTTTTGAATATAATAATTTTAATTGAGATTTAGATTTTGTGAAGTTTTTAAAATGCAAAAACCTGAAATATTCCAACATTCTATTACATTTTGAAGATAAACAAACTCATACTTGATACACTGGTACTTTTAAGAATTAACTATAAGGTCACACTGTCACAGAGTCAATTGTTGATTGTCAAACCACTCTGGAAATAATAAGACATTGTCCTCTCAATTTTTGGAAACTCCTTTGGTTGGCAGAGATTAAATAACATACACCAGTACTCCAGGAAGAATTATTTTGAGGTCACAAGGTCAAAGAAAAGGGTCAACTATTCTGGGCTAAAGAAGAAAATAAGCGAATTAAGTTCAATCTTTTCAACATTGCCAGGGAAAAAAAGATTAATTTGTTCTTTAGTTTTGTTTTAGTGTGTAAATTTCATTCACATGTTCCATGTGATTTTAAGTTTATGTCCCCCCTCCCTTCCTCCCAATAAATCATGGTTGTTTGGGCTATATAGATGGTAGATATCAGCCTGGTAGCTCAGTGTTTAGAGCACCTGACTAATGATAAAAAGTCCTGGGTTCTATACCTGTTCAATGCAGCCATATATTGTCTTTAATAATTCCTCCTTTCTTTCTTTATTTAGTGGCCAGTTTTGGGGCCTTTTTGAGGTTAATATATGTAAATTAGTCATTTCTGAAAAGGAAAGCTTGATTGTTGTGCGAGTCTTCAAGGGAAAAAACTGTATAAGGGATGAATGTAGTAATTGAAGAGACTACATATGCAATGGACCAAGGTTCAATTCCAAGTTCAGCCATATTATTTCTTAATTCATTCCTTTTTCCTACTATATACTTTTGGTGATAGGTTGTTGGGGAACTTGTTTAGGTTATATGCAAATTAGTACATGTAATTCCTTACAAGTTGTTGTGTTTCTTTAAGGAAAAGAAACTGTTTAAGTAGGTCAAGCTATATGTACCATGGATATTTGTTTGGGTAGCTCATTAGTTATAATACCTGACTATGATACGGGATATCAGGTTTATTTCCAGTCTTATTATGTATGATTTCCTTTGTTCATCCCTCTTTTCTTACTTAAAAGGTTTCTGTAAAAAGGTTTCTCGAATAAACAATGAATCAGCATCAGTTATCAATACCAGATAATTATTTATACCTTTTACTTTCACAGTACAGATTATTGGCTGAAATTGTGACCCCTACCATCCTACTCTTAGTACTAGTGCTGGTCAGAACTCGACCGGACCTTCAAGAGTACAACCATGAATGTAAGTCACTTTACAAACTCAATGTTAGTCACCTTGCTACCAAACTTATGTCATCTTGACCTAACCACTGAATGTTAGTAACCTTACTACCAAATGTATGTCACCTTGACCTTACTACTGAATGTAAGTCACCTTACCACTGAATGTAAGTCACTTTGACCTTACCACTAAATGTAAGTCACCTTACCACTGAATTTAAGTCACCTTACCACTGAATGTAAGTCACCTTACTACCGAATGTATGTCACCTTGACCTAACCACTGATTTCTTATAGGTCATTTTGACGGAAAGGCAATGCCTAGTGCTGGAGTACTGCCATTTCTACAGTCTTTCTTTTGTACCTTTAATAACACTTGTCATGAAACAGTCACTCAGGATGAAGAACCGGGAAATGTGGGAAACTTTGGAAAGTCCATGTAAGTTGACCTAGACAGTTAGGGTAAATAAACTTTTGTAACCAAAAGTTATTCTAAAAGAAGCATAAATGCTAATACAGTCAAACCTTGTTATCTCAAACTTGAAAAGACCACAAAAAAAACAAGATATTTGAGATATCAAGGGTAAAATACGTCACTTCACGATAACCATAGTATTTGAGATATCAGTGTTTGAGATACCAAAGTTCAACTGTAAAATCAATATTTTTAACTTGTTTTCCTGTCTCTTGCTATATCTACAATTTTCTGTTAATAGACTGACAAATCTGGTTTTTGACATTGAGGAAATTCTGAACAGCAACATTGACCGAGAGTTGATCAGTGATTTACTGGAGGACTGGGAAATCATTACACAGCTGATGAACAAAATCAGCAGTGGCAGTACCACAGGTATACACAGGGAGCTGGTACACCTTATACACATTACAGTCAGAAAACAGAGGCAAAACCATCAATAAAATAAATGTTTAATTCTCTCTCATTCAACTATGAAATTAATATTACTCTGTTATAAGGTCTCCTGAGTCACTCCCGTGACAGCTATGTTCTTATCTGTTTGTCCATTTCATTTGTAATCTGTCATGAAAGGTACACTGTATACTTACAAATATTGAAACTTTTCAGTTTCTTCTTTGGAACCTCTGAACCAATTTCATCCAATGTTGGCATTATATGTAGCTTGTACAAGTGATGGGGAAAAGAAATTTTCTAAATGTAATAGTCCCTACCTCCCTGGGGCCTGAGGATGGGATTAAAAACATTAACATTCATTCAATCTCTAAAATATCTTTTTTACTTCTGGACAGCAAGTATTACACTCAGGTGACCATTAAGGCCCTTAGATCTGCTGGTGTTTAAACTGGATTAGAGTGTAGCTGTTATGTATATAATTTACACTGGAATTATTTACAGGAGCAATAAGGATTGGAACAGTTTTGGGGAATCCCCAAAACATCAGTGATGTTGTAAAGGAGAAGAAAATCAACCTGTCTCTAGATGTCTTAATAAATGTCATGAATGCCACCCTTGACTTTAATCAGGTATGTATAGGAAAGATTTTTCATTAGTGTACTGGTAGATTTTAATAGGTAGTCTTGTCAAAGAAAAGTATACAGATTTTTAAAAATATGTCTTGTTATGATAAAAATTTGACAGCAAGTCCTTAAAGTTAACTCAGACTTAAATTTGAAAAGATGATCCAGGGGAATGGTATTCCATTACAACTTTATGCTTTAATTGTCCTCTTTTTTAGCTTAACAAACCAAGTCTGAATAAGATATTTAAGGATTTTGACACCTGCCCTGACTCACAGCATAGACAGCCAGCAGCCCTGGAGATCTGGCAGAGAATCTGTGACACAGGAAGTGTGTTACACACCATTGATTTCCATAGCGACGAGGCCAAGGAACGCAGTCAGAGGGAGATCTGTGACCTTGACAAAGCCGACCTTGAACATATGTACCAGGCTTTCCGAGCTCAGTTCAGCATCCAGAGATTTTTTATACAGGTATCTGACTGAGAAAATTAAGAGAAATCTTGCAATAACTTTCAAGAGCACTCTTCTGAAAATTGCATTTCTGTTGTTTTGCTAAATGATAAGCATGTAAATGCACATGTGTGTATTTCTATATCTCTTATTTTCTTTTCAGATGTTTAAATTTATATTTCTGAACACAAAGAAAATTCCAAATGTTCAAGATATCTACAAAAGGTTTAAGAAGCTTATAGGTGATGTGAGTAAACATATTATTCTTGTCATTATCATACTTGTCAAGTCATGCAATGTAGATAAATGTTGGTTCAAAGCAAGGCCACATAGACTAGGTTGAGGCTATCACAGAAGAATAAATATATACAATCTGTGAACTTAACATCAAGCCTCAGTAAATTATAATTATTATAGACTTTATTTTAGCATCACAGAGGAATTCATGATTTTTTGTTTTCTTTTGTAGTTAACATCCTTGAAGGAGTTAGATATAAAGAAGATGGAGAAATTTTTCAGAGACATGAATAAAAAGAAAATAAATTCCACACTGATTGTCCAGAACTTGGGTGACTTTGTTTGTGGTGCCAACTCTTTTTTACGTGTACAAAGCAAACGTTCTGAGGACCTGTTTGAGAGATTTCGATCTCATGGGCGACTGTCGAGGGGAGAATCAGACGGGAGCACAACAACTAATGATTACGGAAAGGATCGTAAGTTTGTCTGCATTTCAAGGAATACTGTCTGTGATATTAAATTATTCATTGAAGCTACAGAACTGGAATTGACATTTTTAGAAAAAGAACAATTACAGTGAAAACTGTCTAATCTGACACCTCTGCAATCTGTCACACTGTAAATTCTGACTGTTTATTTCTTTCCAATTTTATTCTTTTCCATGTTTTTACACTGTGCAATCTGGCACCTTGTCTATTCTGACACAAAATTTGTCTCCCAGTGCATGTCAGATTAGATAGGTTTCACTGTATAAATATTCCAATGTGTACATTATTTTAATAATCATTGATAATTCGGAGATGACTACAAGATTCCTGTTTTTGTGTAGGTCCATTGTGTCGAGACCTGGTCAACTTCCTGAATGAGGATGTCCAGACTCAAATTCTTTGGAAAAATCTCAGACCAGTGGTTCTCGGAAGGATCACATATGCCCCTGACACACCATCAGTCAGGAAAATCATAGAAAAGGTACAAACAAAAATTGTAGCATACAAACTGAATCCCTTTGAATACACATATTTTCAGGCTTCAGTAATTACCGTAAGCAAGGAATAGCCTGTTTTTATATTCTAACTTTATGTAACTTTTTCATTTCTTTAGGCTAATCAAACATTCTCAGACTTTGCCAGAGCTGTACAGTTGGCCAAAGACTGGGAAGGCTATATAGAGTCTGTACAGAATCACTTTGCTGGGAGTTCAACATATGATATTCTCAGAGTAAGTCAACAATGATCAAATCCTATACGTTATCATCAGAGATTCTTTATTCAATGATTGGGAAACTCTAAATACATGAGCTGAATTTGATGGTCTGAATTTTCTTTACCTTTCTGGTTATTGGGGTTAAAAAAATCAAGAAGATAGAAATTACTAAAAGTTGGAACATGAATTAATACTGTTAGCTTGATGGCAGTAAAGTTTAGGATTAGATAATGGATGGTTTTGACTTGTAGAGGTTTTCTGGCTCTTGTCTGTGTGACCTGGTAGAGAACATTACTATGTCAGCCTTTGGTAAGACTAAGACCGTGGGGATCTGTCGATTCACCAAGACTCTGCTGAGCGGGAACCCAGACATCGGAAACTATAACTGGAGGGACATCATCAAGTTCACCAAGTCACTGGCCAGGGTCCTAGCCGATTACGGAGAGGTAATGGCAGACTTTTCTCTTTAAAAAAATTGAAAGATTGTATTTGTTATCATTTAGATTGATTCACAGTCTTTTATTAAGCAGGTGTCATTTTAGAAATTATCGATATGAACTTTTCCTTTCCATTTCCCAAATTCTTATGTTAATGGCAAGTTTGAAACATAAGTTAATAACAATGTTTTTGTGTTCCAGTGCATGGTTTTTGACAAGTTTGTTGGATTTGCTACAGAAGAAGAGATGCTCACAGAAAGCACAAAAATGGTGGAAAACAACACACTGTGGGGTGGTGGGTATTCAAAGGAAATAATTATATTTAAATATTAATACAAATGATTTTGAATTTGTAATATTTAGATTAAAAATAAAAGGTATTTGTTATCTATGCATTACAGCATGATAGTATTACATGTACAGCATTGTTGAAGTTTGATTTGAATTGTAGTCCCGATATAAGACCAATGCTTTATTTGTATTGTAGCCTTGGTGTTTGATATCAACAATGAAACACACAAGTACTCACTGCCTACTCATGTCTCCTACAAAATAAGGATGGACGCGGACAGAGTGGACACCACAGACAGAGTACTAGACCAGTAAGAGACCTAGTTAATTATAACAAATCCTGCCTATTTACGTACATATTATTTGGTAGGCAGATTATCAAAGGATGCTGTGGGGTCAAGCAATGAATTCCACAATGAAAGCATCCAGTTTATTGCATCTTGATTTTTTTATTTCATTTCAATTATCATTTTAAAGTTATGGTAAGATAAGATTCTTGCAATTTTACTCATGTCACTTTCTCAGTGAAGTGGAATGGAGGGTAGGTTTTCTGATTGTTGTGACTTTTTGCCTCTCCTCCTCTCTCTCTGACCCGAGTATATCTGTCCTCTCTCTGGTTGTAGAGTGTACAAGCCTGGTCCTAGGAGAACCCCGGGTAAAGAGACAAAGTTCCTGACTTATGGATTTGCTTATCTCCAGGACATGGTGGAACACGCCATCATAAAGGTACAGACTGGCTCCGACAAGGACGTGGGTGTCATGGTGGAGCAGTTCCCATACCCCTGCTACATAAGGGACTCGTAAGTCAATAGAGCATTTCCGAGGGCAAAAACAGATGAAGTAAAAATATTAACTGTGAATTAATTTATATTAACTATGATTATTAATTATAACTATTAATTTGTGATTCACTTAGAACTATAAGATACTTATGTTACAATGTAATTTTCAATGTTTGTAGTATCTAGGTTACTTATAAGTATGGTTTCTGTAAAATTGAGTGACTCCTACTTATATTTTCTATCAGAGTCTCTTTCATGTTATGTACACTTCATTCTACAGGTTTACATATGCCATTGAGATAGTTCTTCCCTTGCTCCTCGTCCTGGCCTGGATTCTACCAGTGGCCATGTTGTGTAAGAATATTGTGTATGAAAAGGAGAAGAGGTTAAAGGAAGTGATGAGGATGATGGGATTGGGTAATGGAGTACACTGGCTGGCCTGGTTCATCAATGCGTTTGTTGTCATGATGTTCACCATGGGACTTCTTGTTATTCTATTGAAAGTAAGTCCCCGTTATTTTTAATTTCCCAATTTTTTGAATTGCTTTTAGATTAAATAGAGAAGTGAGGTATGTTTTTCAAATTTAGGTAATTCAGATGTGAAAAAGACTGAAACTCACACTAACCATTGCTATATGGAAATATTTGTTTCTACTTTCAGTTTGGTAAAGTCATCCAGCACACAGACCCCACCGTTCTGCTGTTCTTCTTCAGTACCTTTGCCCTGGCCACCATCATGCAGTGCTTCTTCTTCAGTGTGCTGTTCCATCAGGCTAACCTGGCAGCATGTAGTGCAGGTTTCCTATACTTCACCTTATACATCCCATACGTTTTAGCTAAACGGTGGCAGGAGGTTCTACATCTACCAGAAAAAATGGCTATTGTAAGTAGTTCAAAAGTCAATTCTTTTAATTAGCTAACTTTATTTGGATGATTTTTAAATTTGTGGTTTTTGACTCTAATAACAAAATGAGAAGAAAAATGTATGATCAATCAGATAATATTCTCATCTATAGAAGCTGAATTTTGTAATACATGTATCAATGAATTATTTTTTATCTCTTTTTCTAATAGTGTTTATCCTCCAGTATTGCTTTTGGCTTTGGCTGCTTTAAGATATCCCAGTTTGAGCAGCAGGCAGTGGGGGTACAGTGGCACAATATCTGGGACAGTCCAATGACTGGGGACGATTTCTCCATGATGCACATTATCATCATGATGTTCGTGGACACAGTGTTATATGGCCTGCTTACTTGGTACATAGAGGCAGTGTTTCCAGGGGAATATGGAATCCCAAGGCCATGGTACTTCTTTGTACTGAAGTCTTACTGGTGTGGAAACCAAACCAAAGAAGGCAATTTAGAAGAGGGCCTTTCACCTTACTTTGATTCAGAAGGTGAAACATTACTTCTTTTTTACTATCATAGATAATTATGTATGAACTGGTATCAGGCTGGTCCCCTCTTGCATGATATATATCTATTGAACTTCTTATAATATGTAGTAGATGTAATTTTTAAGTACCGTACCAGTAATGAAAAAAGTTTGTGAAACCAACATGGAAAAGAAAACTTTAGGTATATGAATATAGTATTTAAATATTCATATATGCATGTTTGTATATTTTTGATTGAAATATTTGATATTATTATTAAGGTTGTGTCTTTCTTTGAACAGGTAAACCAGTAGAGGATGAGCCACAAGATAAAACCTTGGGTGTGGGTATCCGGGGTCTGAAGAAGGTGTACACTGAGGGTAACAAGGTGGCTGTTAATGGACTGAGTCTCAACTTCTACGAGGGACAGATCACTTCCTTTCTGGGTCACAATGGAGCTGGCAAAACCACCACCATGTATGTGTAGAAAAATAACCTGTCCTATATAACCATCAATGCTTGCTTGAATTGAATATAGATCCTTTGATATTACATGCATGTTGTTATCCATATCCTTGTAGTTTGACAAACCCTTAAGTTAGATCATATCCTGAAGATAAAAGGATAGGTAGGATCTTCAGTCACAATTTGGAAGTATAAAAAGAAAAGCAATGTTTACTAAGTTTTCAATGTTTACTGAGTCTACAAAATATTTTAAAAAAATCTTTTTTATCTTTTAGGTCTATTCTGACAGGGATGTTTCCGCCTACAGATGGCACTGCATACATTTATGGAAAAGACATCAGGAAGGATATGGATGAGATAAGACAGAGTCTAGGAGTGTGTCCGCAGCACGACCTACTGTTCCAATTGTAAGGCAGTCCAAGAGTATCTGATGTTTACTGCACGTTTCTTTGATACTGTGCATGTATTGAATATGTCCTCAACTAGACATTTTCACCCTGATTTATTTTTACCCTTTGCTTTTCAGTATGACGGTGAGGGAACACCTCTGGTTTTATTCACAGTTAAAAGGTCTAAGTCTACAGGAGACGGCTAATGAGATCAATCCAATGATTAAGGATGTAGGACTGAGTCACAGGAAGCATGCATTTCCTCACATGTTGTCAGGTAGGCATTAAAAAAAATGTAGTAATGAACAGGGAAAAAATTATTGAATTTTGTTATACTTGTAAATGGTAAATATCTAATACTGGTACTTTGACCTCAATTATTTCTAGGTGGAATGAAGAGAAAGCTGTCTGTAGCAATAGCATTTGTAGGACATGTGAAGACAGTTATACTGGATGAGCCTACAGCAGGAGTGGATCCTTACTCAAGGAGGTCAATCTGGGAATTACTGCTCAAATACAAAGAAGGTAGGTAGACCTAAGGAAGGGTTTTAATGGTACATAGACAAAGAAAGGGTTTTTTAAAAATGCCACTGCTGTAATTCAAGTTTGACTTTTATGTTACATGATGCAAAAACCTGTTATTTCTGTAATATGGTAAAGTTAGAAAACCTGTTATTTTTGTATTGTGGTAAAGTTACACAATATTAAAGAAGTTTCTGCTTGTATTTCATTTCATTTGGCATTTTAAAAGTTGTTTAGTCAAGATAAGGACATTTTAATGAATGCACAAAATATTTACATGTTTGGACTGTATCTCACACCAAATTGACAGAATTTATTTTACTACCCTCAGGTAGAACTATAATTTTATCAACCCACCATATGGATGAAGCAGACGTGCTTGGAGACAGGATAGCCATTATCTCCCAGGGAAAACTCTGCTGTTGTGGCTCCAGCCTCTTTCTGAAATCTCAGTATGGCAATGGTTACTATCTAACAATAGTCAGGAACCTGAGTGAAGACCACACTGAAGTCAAGGGAGATAAATGTGGAAATGATCAGATGAGTCCTCTCCCTTTAAGGAAAAGTCCTATTCCAGCTCCAAGAAGAAAAGCAAATCAGAAAGGGGTAAGACATTGCTTTCTTCAAGCACAATTTTAAACATTGGCTTTTTTTTGTGAATTTTGAATTGAATAAAGTACAATGAAAATAATGCATTATCATTAAATGAGCATCTAAATGTTGATAACAGTATTGGGGATAGTAATGATGGTTTCTTTATAGGGTGATGAGACAGAGGCCATTCACCATAGCATATCCTGTGTAGAGAAGTTAAAGAAAGAGGAAGGGACTTGTCACTCAGTATGTGGAGCAGGGACCACAGGGGCCACTGTCATAACAGGTCTGCTTAATCTCAAAACCGTCCATCAATTTTTTAAATAGTATATTCAAAGGTTGTTGATTTTCATGCTCAAATTCACTGATGAAGCAATCCAAGGTTATTGTTTCCAGATGAATTCCTCCAGTTTACTAGGAAGCGCCTGTTGGCATTTGTGAAGAAGTTTGTGAAGAAGGCTAAGTTTGTAGAGGACAACTCGACAGAAGTCACCTTCCTGTTACCAGAGGCCAGCGCTCACAACGGAGACTTCGAGGACCTGTTTATGGAGTTAGAAAGATCCAGGAAAAAGTTAGGAATCTCCAGCTTTGGTGTGTCAGACACTAGTCTGGAGGAGGTGTGTTTTAATGAAATCATTACTTTGAAATAATTTATAGATATTGAAAAAAAAATACCAGTGTTTTTGAAACAATTTTTTTTTACTTTTTGAGATTCTAAAGAATTGTTGACATTTTTTCAGGTTTTCTTAAAAGTTGCTGAAGAGGATGGAGAAAAACAGACTGATGAAGTGAAAAGAAACAAATTGGAAGAAAACACAGATAGTAAGCAAACTATAAACTATAGTTATATCCATTAAGTCTATAAAACACAGACAATTCAATAAATGCAGCACCTAAGGAATGTAGGAAATTTTTGAAAAAGCTTTAAGAAATTTGAAAAATTGGAACTGCATGTATTTTGGTGAAGTACAGAATATGACCACCCTAAAAATATGGGTGATCAATAAGAAATAATATCTTAAAGTCATACTGTGACACATTTTTTTCAATGTTTTTCAGGAGGAAGAGTGCCCCGGCCAGTAACCAATCTGAGTTTCCGACATAACAGGAAGGCCTCGTATCTCAGATCCCAGTCTGTGGAGGAGAAAAACAACAAAATCAACCTGGAGGAGGGCAGTGCTGGTAGGAGGGGGACTCTTCATTTTTAAATGACACTAAAAAATTCTGTGATTTTATCAAATTTTAGTTTTAGGGCAAAGTGTTCAATCATTTCTAATATTTAAGATTCATAATGAATGATTTAGATCCATGTTTTACACAAAGTAAATTGTCATGAAAAGCTAGGACTAGTTTGTTTATTCACAATTATTTTTAAAAATCGGTATAAATTTTTTAATAATTTAGATGGATTCAATCATGAGCTACAAGAAAGAGTACAAGGGAAGAAACTCTTGTTCATGCAGTTTTATGCTTTACTTATCAAGAGATTTCATCATTTTAAAAGGAGCAAAAAAGGATTTCTTTGTGAGGTAAGATGATGTCTCTAATTCAGACATTAAGCTTCAATAATGTGTGAGGTTCTTTGTAGGCAATTGAGTTTCAAGAATTTCTTACAGAAATCACAAACTTTTAAGTTTTTCACAGTGAGAGAGTGTCATTTTTCTTATATTGAGAATACATGTACAGACAACTTAAAAATGCATAAGATTAAAAAAAATGCCAGATATATGTTAGAATGACAAAGTTATAATACACACTGTTGCAAAGTATAAAAATTATCATTGAGGTGGGCACAATACAGAGTTAAGTGTTTTAGCAAAGATTTTTTCAGTTATGATTAGTAGTGAATACTCAATAGAAACTCTTTTTTTCACAGATTGTCATGCCAGTGCTATTTATCCTGATATCCATGGTGTTTGCCAAAATAGAATCTCCCTTTGCAGAACCCCAGCCAATGACTCTGCACCCCTGGCATTTTACACCAAAGAGAAATGACCCACATTTATATATGTTCTACAGGTATTATGAAATTAAGGCCTTAATACTTCAAAATCCCCTAAGTTTTATGTTGATGATGGAAAATGAATATTACAAGTGTCTTAGTGTTTACCACAGATATTTGATTTAATCGTTTTAGTTTGGATGAAAATTCTCGTTTGGGTAATAACCTGGTCAGAACATTGAAATCTGATTACGGCATAGGCAACCGCTGTCTGGATCCAGAGGTCTATACATTACAGTAAGTTAATCATCTAAGATATTTTAAGACAAGTATAAGGTAATGTTTTTAAATATTTTCTAAATTTATTTTTATTAATTTATAGGGAGTACCCTTGTCGACCTCAGTATGCAGCCATATATATAACGGACACTAGCAGCAACCAGACACAGGATTGTTCATGTAGCACGGGTGTACAGTATTGTCCAAAAGGTACATTGTTGTCAAGCTATAAAATAAAGAAATTAAAATTTTGATAGTACCATATTTTGGATAAACATTTGATTTTGGTTTAATTTACTTTAATTCTTCCTGCCTATAGGAGCAGTAGGTCCAGAGCCTCCCTTACAGATGCTGGCCTCCACAGATTACCTGTATGACCTCACAGACAGAAACATTTCTGATTGGTTACTGAAGACGAATGACCAGTTCATTGGAAAAAGGTATTGTTTTGAAAACTTATAAAATTGATCAGTTTTTTAGTGTTCTGCTTGACAAAGAAGAAAACAAGAGGTCTGTCAGCCACTCTGTTTTAGTAATACACTGTACCTTGCTCAGACTTTAATTTTTTGGAGTTCAATTTTCTAACAGTGTGCCATAGAACTATGACCTTCTTGTTTACTAAATGTGCAGCTGAAATCCATCAGTATATATTATACACCCTACAGGTTTTGATTATATAATTACTCATCATCCCATCACATCAGTGTCATTAAATTTCTCTATTTTTCAGATTTGGAGGATTTTCTTTTGGAGAGAAGACTAAGCTAGCCAAACTGAACAATAAGAATGTACATGAGTTACTACAGAAATTCTCCTCTGTGAAGACCTCTGACAAGTCATACGGCATAGACAACAACAAAATCTGGAGCAATGTTGCTCTGTTATTAAACACAATGGCAACAGAAGATATTGCCAAGGTAACTGATGAGTAAATTTTATATTTAAAAGAATTTTGAATATACGAGGGCCGTTCAAAAATTACGCATACTCTGCTATTATTTACTCTTACAGACGTCATATAGTTATGAAATTTCACAGAAATATGTATCTTAAAGATTCCGATAAATTTTGGGCAATATTTCTGTATTTTAAAAAAATTCTACGAAAATTATCGGTATGTTGATATCGCTGATGGAGAGGTATGGAGCACGACAAAAAAAATTGAAGCAAAAGCATGCGAAATCCAAAATTTAACTCATTAATTTTCTATAATTCGCGATATTTTTCGACAACTTTCTCAAATGTATCTTTAAATTGTTCTGTTATTATGTATTTAGATTTCTGACATGATATTTGAACTACTAACAGAAATATAGTGATTTTTCCTGATGCAATTCCCGTGAAAACGACTGTGAAAATGACGTCTCCTGAATTGACGGCGCACCACACTTTTGTTAAATTATGTGTAATGCTCGAGATATCGCCAACATAGATCCAAAATATGCATAATAAAACATGTAGTAAACTAGGGTATTCGTGACATTCGTCCACAAATAGCAAAATGAAATTTTAGACTGTTAGACCTCTGTAAAAAGGCTATACGGGAGGCCTAGAAGAAGATTATCGACGAAAACATTAATCGGACAGTAAAGAATGTGATTGAGAGTCACCAATATCAAACTATATCTCATAAATACTTGCAGTTTTTGGTTTTAAAACAAAAATAGAATATTCTTCACTTGTTTAATAGATTTTTAAGCTCGACAAGAAATGGTGTTTGGATGTTGAGTAGATAAGGTAACTCAAACTGTACATGTACTCTTTGGAAAATTTTGAGAAAATGAAAGCTCAGTCACATATTTTTTCATAATGCCTGTGACGTGGAAGATTTTGCGGCTCCGTCACTCAATGATATGTCCTGATAAATCACTCAAAATTGATACCAATTTACAACATTTTCATATGAAATTTTGAAGACAATATAAGTAAAGATTCTTTTATATTATGTGTGTCATTTTGGCCGATTATGTCGTCAAATATTTTTTCAGTGCAACAAGTCCGCATAATTTTGAACGGCCCTCGTACATGTACAATGGCTGTTGTGTTCAGTTTTTAAAACCAGAACAGAAGTAGATCAAGCAAGGTTCATTTTCTCATTTTATAATATTTGACTTGGTTATTAGGTTTGGTACAACAACAAGGGTTACATTGCGGTGGTGTCCTACATGAATGTGGTGAACAATGTGATATTGAGGAGTAAGCTTCCCCGTAACAAGGACCCCTCCCAGTATGGTATCACGGTCATCAACCACCCCCTACAGCTGTCCCAGCAACAGTCACAGCAGGAGTCCAAGTAAGTATAAGCAGTGGTCCAAGTAAGTACACATGTTGGACCAAAAAGATTAAAAAAAAAAGCAGTAGTTCAAGTAATTTTCAATTCATTAAGTAAAATATACATGTAAATAGGCAATAGTTTCATAGATTCAGAGGAAATCATTTAAGAAATATATAATAAAAATGTTTTTAAATCCTTTTATAATATGAATCTTTCCAGATTTAACAGTAAGGCTGACGTGCTGGTGGCGACCTGTGTTATCTTTGCCATGTCTTTTATCCCAGCCAGCTTTGTTATGATTCTGATTGAGGAGAGGATCTCCAATTCTAAACATCTTCAGTTTGTTAGCGGGGTCAATCCGGCCATATACTGGTCAACCAACTTTCTCTGGGACATGGTATGAATTATTACTTAATTAAATCTTAATGACTTTTGAATTCCGTCATTATTTTTAAGAGCACTTGACATTCCAGACCATTTTGCTTATTCTGATACCTTATATTTTGTTGCAGCTGAATTACTCCATCTCCTGTGTGCTGTGTGTGTGTATCTTCCTGGGGTTCCAGGTGGAGGCATATGTCAGCCCCACCAACCTTCCCTGTCTCATTCTACTGCTTATCATGTTTGGGTAAGAGAACTCAATATTTACTGTTTACTAAATTTATTAAAAATATAAATTCTGTTCTCTAATTTTTAAAGGTGAAGCATTTGGATAAATGGCAAATGCATGGATTAAACAGGCCTTACTGCAATAGATTTTAAAAGATAATATTCATTTTTTGACTTACAAGGAATATATTGAAACTATGGAGGCTTTTTAATTTAGCTATGCATTGATTCCCATGATGTACCCCTTCTCTCGTGTGTTTAATGTGGCCAGCACTGCCATGGTGACTTTGAAATCTATAAATATCTTTATTGGGACCACGTCCACCCTGTCCACGTTTATTTTAGAACTTCTTGCAGAGGAAGATGAGGTTTGTTTATCATGAATTATATGCAATATTCTCCAGAAATTTTCATAATTTAATTATATGTGCATGTAAATTTTAATTTAAATGAAATAAAATGTATGTCACCTGAAATTTACAAACATACTATATGTACATGAAGTTCCTCTCAATTTTCAGCAACTGCAGTACATCAATGAACTGTTGAAGAACGTGATGTTGATTTTTCCTCAGTATTGTCTGGGTCTGGGATTAATGGAGATGTCAAGGAACCAACTCTATTCTGATGCATTCAAAAAATTCAGTAAGTTCACCCCCAAAACAGGTGATTTTAAGTTCAGTGTTTTGTTCATAAAAATGTTTTATAGGAAACACTTGGTTCATATCTCGGCTTCCCTCCTCCAACTTAGAAAGGAGAGACGAACCAGCTTTACTATTAATTTCTAACAGTTAATTTTATAGCAGTTTGAGCCGAACATTTACATTAAAGACCAAGGAATTAGTTTTCAGTTTTAGCCAGCATCTTTGATCAAAAGAAAACAAAAAGTTTGTTACAAGAACATATTATAGTATGTGTACAATGTGCTATAGAAAAATATGCTGCTGCCTGTAGTATTTTTACAGTTTTGTCACTGTAAAACATATTTTATATGATTTGGACAGATATGAAGAGTCGTGTATCCCCCCTTCAGTTTGATATGGTGGGGAAGAACATCCTGGCTTTGTTCCTGCAAGGGACCTTGTTCTTTTTCCTCAACCTTCTCATTGAATACAACTTCTGTTTGAAGCCAAGGTAACATAAAATAATTTACTAAATTTCAATACCACATGTTCTAGGAATATTTAAATAATATATTTAATTCATTATCCTGCTGTACTGAGTATTTATCTCGCTATTTAACGTTATTTTGTCCCTGACAGACAGATCACAATGAAGGACTATCCGTACGGGGAGGATGATCTAGACGTGGAGAAGGAGAGGAGGCGGGTGTTAGAGGGAGGGGCAGCGGAGGACGTAGTCAGGGTCGAAAACATGACCAAGGTACAACTTAACCATGTTAAATAATATACTATTAGGTACAACTGAATCACGTTACATTATACAAGGTCTGTCATCAATTTGGCAGGTGATATGTAATGTAGTGGGAATGATTGATTGATTGTATATTGTTTAATTCCCTCTCGAGAATTTTTCACTCATATGGAAACGCCACCATTTGCTGGTGGAGAGCTGCAAATTTTGTCCTATACTCGGCACTCAGGGCCAGTGAGCAGGGAGGGATCTTTTTTGTGCCAGCACCTACTGTGACATGGGATCTTGGTTTATACAGTCTCATCCGAAGGACTGGTCTCCACGTCCCACAGTGGTATTCAAACCTGTGACCCAAGGATCAACTCCTTACTTTACGACTCTAGAGCAGAGGCTCTAACCGCTGCGCCACGCGGGCGACCTAGTTGGAATGAATTGCTGCTTGTTTAGTTGAAGTAGATGCTTAAATATGCTTATACATGTACATGAACTAATTTAAATACCTTTACATTAAATATACTAAATACATGTAGATAAAGTATCACTTTGAAACATTTTTTGAGATCAAGATAAAAGTTTGTGTGTGATCAAATTTAGCATAAAGCCCTATGGGTAAAGAGTTTAATTATTTTCAACTTACAGATTTATAGAATGGCAGAGGGAAAATCTAAGCACACAGCTGTAGATCGGCTGTGTGTGGGAATTTCCAGGGGACAGTGTTTTGGATTGTTGGGGGTAAATGGAGCAGGGAAAACTACAACATTTAAAATGTTGACAGGAGATATTCCAATATCCAGTGGAGCAGCTTACATTGCTGGTCATAGGTTATAACCTCATTTCTTGATTTTACTTTGATCTTGAAATAAAGTAAATTTTACTGAAATTCCAATTAGAGATCTTTAAGGAAAATTTTTGCAAGAAATAGCTTAAATTTTTATTTATGCTTCTTAATAAACTCTTTCAAATTTTTGAAAAAAAAAAAGTTTTCTCAAGTTAGGCCAAAAAAAATTAATCAACAGTTTCTCAGGCACCGCCGCATCAGTTCAAAAACGGCCGCACTGTTCAATTTTATTGACATATTGAAAAGGGAAATAACTCAATTTTCTATTTTTCCAAGTTTAAAAAGAAAATTGAGTTATTCCCCTTTTCAGAAATGCTAAGATAGACGTTTTTATTATAGTAAATATTTCTTCAAAATTTACAATATTTGATGAATTAACTTTAAAATAAAAATTTGGAATAGCATTATTTAAAGTTGAATACATATTATAACTAATTTCAGAGAACAAAAATTAAGAATTTAATTATAGTAGATATTATCATTTTATTGAACAAATGGCTTAAAAAAGGTGTAAAACCTGTCAACCTGTTAAAAAAAAAAAGCCTGCCTGCCACATTGAATTTTGATTTTTTTGGCCTGAGAAACTATTGATTAATTTTTTTTTGGCCTTATTTGAGTCAGTTTTAAATGATACATTTATATATAATTTTCAGTTGTTTTTGTCAATTCAATTAAATACCTAATGAAAATGAATACTATAATATTGCAAATATTATATATCCAAATTTCTTACTGACTAGATTACTAAACAAATAATTTAATATTAATTATCTACTTTTGTGTTTCAGTGTTATAGATGAAATTGACACTGTACGGAAGTCTGTAGGCTATTGTCCACAGTTTGATGCCTATGACTTTTTACTTACATCTAAAGAAGTGCTAATATTTTATGCTCGACTACGGGGAATTCCCGAAAAAGATGTCAACAAGGTGAAAATTAAGAATTCTTCACTGTATGTTACCATATTTCAGAAAAAGTTGCATTTAGATTGTTAAAGTTTATTCATTTTTTTAAGTGAGATGTTTAAAGGTGTTTTAAACAGAAATCTATAGATTTTTAATTGCTTTCATTAACAGGTGGCTGACTGGGGAATCAAGAAGTTGGGACTGATTCCTTATGCTAACAAACTATCAGGGGGGTACTCAGGGGGAAACAAAAGGAAACTGTCCACAGCGATAGCTCTACTGGGAAATCCTAAAGTCATCTTCCTGGTGAGTTCTATTTAATAATTTTAAAACAATGGAAAACACTTCACGCATGCTTAAGTGTAGAAAAAAAAACTTTTACTGCAGTGCAGCCTAATGGTATTTTGTTGTTCTCCAGGATGAGCCTACCACTGGTATGGATCCGAAAGCCCGGCGCTTTTTATGGACCTGTATAAACAGTATTGTCAAAGATGGCCGCTCAATCATATTGACTTCCCACAGGTAAATTAATATGTTTTTACTTCATGCTCAGGCATTTATCATTTGAAAAGGGTTCAGAGATTATAAACACTGTTATCTTTATATGTAGGGAGAATTGTTTCTGAAGGTCACTGATGACAATGACATTTTCCTGTAAACAAAATTTTAAGTTCCTTTTATGTAATTTATTTCACAGTATGGAAGAATGCGAAGCTCTGTGTGGCAGGTTAGCCATCATGGTCAATGGAAAGTTTAGATGTATTGGCAGTATTCAGCACTTGAAAAACAGGTCTGTAGATATATTTTTCTAATATATGTGCCATTTTTATTCAGACGTTAATCAATATCAGAGGAAAACTTGCAAAGTAATTTTGATCAATTAATTTTTTTTATGTTTACGTACTCTACATTCCTTAATATATGATTAATATTTTGTGGTACAGATTTGGGGATGGCTATACTATTCTGATTCGAGTCTCGGGAGCTAACCCTAACCTGGAGCCAGTTGAGCGCTACATAAACACAATGTTCCCTGGCAGCACTCTGAAGGAGAAACATCACAACATGCTTCAGTATCAGCTGGGCCCCACCATCAAACTGTCCTACATATTTGGTCAGATTGAGTCTGTACGGCATGAGTTCTCTATAGAGGATTATTCTGTGTCACAAACCACACTGGATCAGGTCAGTTTTGAGCTTGAGTCTTATTCATATCAAACTATAGTCTTATTCATATCAAACTTAAAATGATAAGTAATCTTTTTTCAGCCTTTAACTTCAGCCTTCAACTAACGATAAACTTAAAAGTATGATGCTTGCTTTTATCAATGTTCAAAGATTAAGGTTATAAAATTTGAATACATAAACAATCAGTCAAGAGAGAAAGGGTGGGGATGAGTACAGCCTTCTTCTAAATTAACTTTCTTCTCGTTTTAGGTGTTTATTAATTTTGCCAAGAATCAGACTGATGTTCTTCCTGAGGAAGAAAATATCCCAGATACTACTCAAGCCACAGGTAGTTAAAATAACATTTAAAAAAAATGCTCATTGCATTTTCTCTCATGGTTGTCATTTATTACTAAGAAATGTCCCAAATTGCTGAGCTTAGATTTATACTTTTCCTCAGTTAAAAAACAAAGCTATGGAAAATTTTGCTTGACCTAGTGTACAAAAACTTGTTCAGTTTGTTTTCATGCAAGTAATACTACGTTTTTCAACTGCAGCTAATGAAATTCTAATTATGAATGATTTATCATGCATGAAATAATATTTAAACTTAACCTCGCTAATATTTCAGGTGAGAACGTCCATTCCCTGGAGACTCAGTACCTTCAGAGTCTGAGAGTCAGCCAAACAGGAAGTACCATACATCTGATTGGAAGTGAGGCTGATGACCCAATTTATGTCAATACAGCATTCGTATCAGAATTAGAAGAAACTGATGTTTGAATTAATTACTTGTGCAGATTTTAAAATGTTTTTATTTATTTTGGATGGTTGTGTTGTATTAATGTTATTTATTTATGGCTTTAATGTGCTATGTACTGTGTGTTTTCTGATTAAATGACAAGATCTTTATTTATATGCAATAAAAATTTTGAATTTTTTCAAGTAATTTTTTTTATAATTTCTGAAACCCATCTTTTTTACCTGAGTTAGGTTTTAACAACTGGTAACCATTGCAGTCCAAAGACTTTAACATTTGTGCCATATCTGATAGGAGCTAACGAAAAACAGTTTTTGTAAGCTGTCAATGATGTCATAAAGTCTGGACTATAATGTATCGTATCAAATAAATAAATAACCAGACGTCTCTGTTGAGACTGTAGCTCTACTGGTTTGTACTTATAACAAAGGATGAGAAAAGAAGCCATTGCCACCAGACCAAAACTGTAGGAAGAGTAGCGTTTTGAAGGAATTTCACAGAAAATTCTATTTTTAGTAACCATGGCGACACCGTTCATCGAAATCAAAACTGATGCACTAAATTACTAGTATGTATCACAGTGTAGCCTACTTGTGTGCCAAATTATATTGAAATCAGACCAAAACTATAGAAGGAGTAGCATTTTAAAGGAATTTCACAGAAAATTCTGTTTTTAGTAACCATGGCAACATCGTTCATCGAAATCAAAAGCCGATGCACTATTTTATGTATCTAAGTGTAGTCTACTTGTGTGCCAAGTTATATTGAAATCAGACCAAAACTGTAAAAGGAATAGCATTTTGAATGTATTTCACAGTAATTTCTATTTTTCGTAACCATGGCAACACCGTTCATTGAAATCAAAAACCAATGCACCATTTAACGTATCTTAGTCTAGTCTACTTGTGTGCCAAGTTATTTTGAAATCAGACCAAAGCTGTAGGAGGAGTAGCGTTTTGAAAAATTGTTTACAGACAGACGGACAGACAGCTGGACAGACGGACGGACGACGGACACCTTACTATCGCATAAGCTCTTCTGGTCTCTGACCAGTAGAGCTAAAAATTGATGATGTACCCATTATAAGAATAAGAATCTATCATGGCTGTTGTTAGCATGAAATATGAATATATTATAAATTAAAATATTACTATTACAAATGCATTTCTTATTAAATTAATTTCTACTGGTCAGAGACCAGAAGAGCTAAAAATTGATGATGTACCCATTATAAGAATAAGAATCTATCATGGCTGTTGTTAGCATGAAATATGAATATTTTTATATTATAAATTAAAATATTACTATTTCAAATGCATTTCTTATTAAAATGGTCAAAAACTTAAGTACAAAGGCCCCCGATGACCTTTTATCTATTCATACTGTACATTCTCTTATCAAAAGCAGCCATCTTACTGAATTACTGAAATATGGCTCCAAGAGGAATATATTCTATAGCTTTAGTTGTTGTATTCATTCTAACATTGAGCAATGCCGACGAAATAACTTCATTAAAAGATGAAATCGAGAATGTAAAAAAGTTAATGGACAACAAAATGAGAAAATCGTAACACTTAATTGAGAGCGATAATGTTCTTAAAATCAAAGTTGAGGCTCTGACCGAAGAAAACGAATTTCTTAAAACCAAAACTTTTGATTTAACCAAACAAGGTGAACTGTTGAAGAACGAAGATTTGCGTACGAAGGAAAATTTTGACAAGATTGAAAAGGAAAGCAATTCTGTACATCAGAGCAGCCCATTGCTAGACGAATCAGGAAAACCGTCGTATAGAAATATACCAACAAAAGGACGTAAGCATCATACTTTTTTATGTATACATGTTTCTTATATATCAGGTATTCAACAGGTAGGGACCACATAGGATCCAACTGTCAAACAATTATAAGATCCTGTTTGGACTATGCATGTAATATTCCAAAATAGGTTATAAGTTTCCAGAGCTAATAAAAAAAAAGAAAAAAAAAAGATTGGAGCACTGAAAATTCTAGGAATACATAAATACTAGCAGCAACCATTTTTGGTAGAATTTTTTTATGCTCCTTCTTGGAACATAGATCACAAAGAATATCCAAAACGATATATGGCACGCCAAATTCACAAAAATGAGCTAAACATAGTTTTACATTGGATAAACTAGGTTTATTGACTGTAAACTATATTTAACGGTTGTTAACTATAGTTTACGAATGCTAATCTAAGTTTATCTGTCTGTAATAAAACGTTAACAATAGATTTTGTTGAAAAACATAGATTCACGTCTGTAAACTATAATTTACAATCGTGAACTATAGTTAAGAATTGTTAATCATAATTTCACAAATTGTGAAACTATATTTATCAGATCGTTAACTATAGTTAAGAGTTGTTAATCATAATTTCACAAATCGTGAAACTATATTTATCAGATCGTTAACTATAGTTAAGAGTTGTAAACCATAGTTTACAAATCGTGAAACTGTATTTATCAGATAATCTATGTTTTGCAATCGCAAATGATTGTTTTCAGTGTTAAGTATAGTTTACGATTCTGAAACATAGATTATCGCGTTAATTATTATTTATTTACAGTCCGTAAACTATAGTTAACAACCGATAAACCTAGTTTATCAATTGTGAAACTATGATTGGCTCCTTTTTGTGAATTTGGCGTGCCATAGATGTAAAATATAGATTAACTTTGGGCGAATTTGTTGCACATAAACTGGTTCAGGTTTTGATTTAAGGTTTAAAACTAGTTTTTCAAACTGGTTTAAATTTCAATCCGGTTTACCTCGGTAAAACAAATGAACAGTTTATACAAGATGGCGTCAAAAAGATGCAGAACAATATATGTATTAACCAAATATTACACATGCAAATAAATTTGTGAAAATCTTTTTCTTAATAAAAGAATCCAAGAAATTATAATATATTCATATTTTTTTATTATCTTACTTAAAGTTAAAGTGAAGTATTTATATTTTTATTGCCTCAAAGATTAATCAAATTAGCAATTTCCACATTTTTAACACATGGAAAGATAAACACTCAGGTATTCATAATTACTCCTTAGATTTCCAGTAATTTAGCTGTCTTTACAGTATGTTCTACAATTTATCATACATGTTGAAGTTTGTCCAAATGATTCAAAACTTATTTTTGAAAAGGTCAATTTAACATATTCTGTTCATTATTATTGAACAAACACCATTATTTTCAATATGCAGCATTTATCTTTTCTCTGAAGCCTTATATATAAAACATCACATATTAGAATGTGGCATTTTAGTCAAAAGAGTTGTTTGTCTTTATTTTTTTCTTTATAAGAATAGTCACCAACTTTCATCACCGCCATACTGGAATATTTCCCGCTCTTTCGTAAACCGAATAAACCACCATCGGAGGTGGTTTGGTTGGTTTAACAAACTGGTTTCAGTTACAGCCAAAACAAATGGAAAACCGGTTCTGGGTTTAAACTAGTTTAAAACCAGTTTGTGGAACAAATGAACAGTTTACAAAACTCGTTCAAAACTAAACCCAGTTTTTAAGAAACAAATTCGCCCTATGTTAACTATAGTTTACAGTCTGTAAACTTTAGTTTAAACCGATAAACCTAGTTTATCGACTGTGAAACTATGTTTAGCTCATTTTTGTAAATTTGGCGTGCCATAACGATACGTTCCTCAAATTTCTATTTTGTATATCTTCATTATGTATGAAAAATATCAAAAAAAATCTAATTACCTTTTGTTTTCTTCACAGATTTCTAATTCTTAAAAAATTTGAAACACCAAAAAATGTGATATTGGCAAATTAAGCATTTTCCCAAAAGGATTATTTAGGAAACACTACCCTCTGCTATCTTGCACAAATGCCTGGTAATTTACCCCAATTTTTTGTGAGGAAACATGTTTAGGTAGTAATAATTCAATGACAAAATCTAGGCGAAAATTATATATCATTGAGGAACGTATCGGTTGTCCTTAAGCGGACTTAAAATATTTCTAGCTGAATAATATTCTTTTTTGCACCGTTAAGACCATCCTCGCAATGCCAGCGGTCCTGAGTCGACACGTTACCGTTGGGCGGCGACGCGGATTCCTTGTATTGCGAGGATTTGTAAAGTTTTATTCCTATTTGGATGTTATATTGTATTACCTAACGGGCTATCATTTAAACTATAAAATGCTTTCTTTGTTTGTTATTACTGGAATTAACGGAAGCAGCTGTTGCAGAAAAAATACATAACATAACCCGCTTACGCGGGTTACGTAAATTTTTTATGCAATAGCTGCGACCGTTAATTCCAGTAATAACAAACAAAGAAAGACATTTTATTGTTTATATTTATATCTGTTTAAATAATCATTTAAAGTAGGATTAAAAAAATTAATTATTGTATTAATCATGCGAACGTCTTTATACGTTTCATTGATGGAACAGCGACGGATCAAGAATTCTGTACAGGCGACATGCCTAATGTAGTTCATGCAGTGATTAACGCAATGGGTTTTCTTAAGAAATAAAGGAGAAAATATTCAGTAGATGTAAATATATGACAATTGGGCTACTGGTCTCAAGTGACTACCAAGTGAGGATCATGTGTTTTTACATGTGCATAACATTAAAGACAAAAAACCTGATTTTGAGCAGAAACCGCAAAACATTTCATAATACTGGAATACATTTTATAAAACTGGACAAATCGTAAGTCAGAAAACGTTGTAAACGCTTGCTTCAAGAAACATCTCATTGTGTTTGCAGGTCGTCTTCTTGTACCTACCCCAGTACCCATGGAACCGATAGCATTTTACGCTTACATGTCCAAAACAGAACCAACACCGAGCAACCACCACACTCTTATCTTTGACGTCACGAAAACCAATCTCGGAAATGGTTACAATAAATATAGCGGGACGTTTGTGGCACCTACAGCAGGGGCATATGTGTTCACTTGGACGATCAACACAAATCCACACGGCGCCCACTTCATAAACTTAATGGTCAACAATGCTGTGGTTGGGGGAACCTTGACAGACACACAAGAAGCAAACGATTATGACTCTGACTCGTCGACAGTGGTGGTGTCCTTAAACAGCGGCGACAGCGTCAACCTTCGCACCACATCTGCGAGTGATCGAGCGGAAATCTATGTTGACATCCATGCCTTCACGTGCTTCAGTGGATGGAAAATTTAGAGCAAACTTACGAAAATAAAACTTTTTTCAAATTTATTTACAATGAATGCTTTCTTTTTTGTGGTTTATTCAGTTGTAAACGAAATTTTGTGGAAATGGACGTTTCATTTGTAGGAAAAGCGAGAAAAAAATCCACATAAAGCAGCCGAATTAAATAATAATTTTCAAACTATTGACTAGTTCACTACATATATCATACATGTACTCTTATATATCATATCTTTGAAAAAAAAAAAGCTTATTGGAACAGTCTGTTCTGTTTCTTATTCTCAATCCGAAGGCGCTCTATCTTTGATTGGTATTATTGACGACCAGCCAAGATATTGCACTGGAATTCAATGCATGGTACAAATTATCAGCAATTCATTTGTTTGACCTACTATTCTTGAACTGTTTAGTAATTCTTATCATAAAAATTAGCCATAGGACTATAGGAACATGAGCCTTAGCCATTTCAATAAACCATATTATTTGATATTTTTTGCTGTGTGTCATATTGTTGTCGGTGATCCAGTTGAAGATGACAGTGCTGCAATTAAAAAAGTCTTGAAAAACCTAAGCAATAATAATCGTAGGCTGGAAAAGGAAAACGAAATTTTGAAAACCGAGTTGTGGGATCTGAAGTCAAAGGTTTCAAAACTGCAAAAATTTGAAGTATTGGAAGAAGGACAAGAAGAGTCAATTGTTTCAAAATCGGAGATGCGGAATCGTAAGTCAATAAGTAATTATCTAGCTTCCTTGGTACATATTTAATTTTTCTTACTTTAAGAGACTCTCTCTCTTCGACTCTTATTCAGGAGTTTATTTTCGATAACTTTTTAGCTTTTAAAGAAAAAAAAGGCACAGATTAAGCAGTTTGTGGAAGATCACATTTTCTTTCCCATTATCAGGTCGACTTTTGATTGGACAAATAACTACCACACCTTCTACCCCAGAACCAGCACACTCAATCCCCTTCTATGCTTACATGTCCAAATCAGAACCGACGCCAAGTAACCATCATACTTTTTTGACGTCATCAAAACAAACCTAGGGAATGGATACAGCAAATACAGCGGAACATTTGTCGCACCCTCAAATGGGACATACGTCTTTACTTGGACCATCAATACTGACCCCGGCGGAGCTCACTATATAAATCTCATGGTGAATGGTGCAATTGTGGGAGGATCGGTCACTGATACAAGGAATGGAAATTATGACTCTGACTCATCAACAGTGGTAGTAGTCATTAAAAAGGGACATAATGTAAACCTTCGAACAACAGCTGCAACATTTGGTTCTTCGACCATATTCGTTGATGTTCATGCATTCACGTCATTTGCTGGTTGGCGAATAGGGTCTTAGTAAATTTTTTCTCAATCTTGATTTAATGGTATTTATTTTACTACAGAAGCTATATTTCTTGTTACAAAAAAATCAAAATGAATGTATTTCCTTTAACAAAAATATATTGCCTTTCTGCAAATATTTGCTGCAAGTCTGCAGCAAACATTGCTGCAAACTTGCAACAAACATTGCTGCAAGCTTGCGACAATGTTGCTAAAGAAAGCATGACAGTCTATACAAAGCCATGGTGTTTGCAGCAAGTTTGCGGCAATTATGCAGCTAGCTTTCAGCAGACATTTTTCCATGCAAATGAGGTTTGCTGCAAGTCTGCAGCAAACACTGGATTTTCCAAATGTTGAAACCTTACTGCAAGCTTGCCGCAAACATTGTTGCAAGCTTGCTGCAAACATTGCTGCAAACTTTCCTGATGGTTTTGGCACATTCCTGTACACAAGCAGCAACTTTGACATTTTGACCTTGAGCTTGGAGATTTTCGTACGTACGAAAAAACTTTAACCTTGGCCATTATTTTTGAACGATAAGGGCTAGTGCTCTCATACTTCACATATGTAATCCTTGTGAGAAGACCTTTCATTGGATACCAAGAACTTTGACCCTTTGACCTTGACCTTGGAACTACTTAAAAAAACACTGATCAAAAATTTTAAAGGGTTAGGGCTATTGCTTTCATAGTTTTCATATTTCATCCTTGTGATAAGACCTTTGATATGATATCAATAATTTTTACCCTTTGACCTTGACCTTGGAGTTTGACCTTTTTTTTATTTTTAACCTTGGCCATAACTTTTGAAGGGTTAGGGCTAGGGCTTCCATTCTTCACATATGTATTCTTTGTGGCAAGACCTTTCATTAAATACCAATTACCTTGACCTTTTGACCTTGGAGATTTCCGTACTTATGAAGAAAAAACTCTTACCTTGGCCTATTTTCATATTTCACAATAGTATTTCCAGTGAGAATATCCAACTTTGGGTGCCAATATGTTAAATTTGCATTTAAGAAAAGTTTAATCTTCGCTATGTGCCATACGAGGGCATCAGTGTTTCACAAACACATCTTGTTTGCCTTATATTTACAGAAAATTAAGAACTTGACACATAATTCAATAATTTTAAAAATATTAGTAATGACCAAACAAGATCTTTAACAGAGACCCTTACAAGAAAAGCAAAACCAGGAGCATAACAACAGAAATTAAGCAAAGATGATTGAGATGCCTGGGACATGTGAGGAGAATGCCCCAGAGTAGGATACCTAAAACATCATTATATTGGGCGCCATCTGGAAAGAAGAAGCGGTAGACCATGAACAACTTGGAGGAGAACCATAACATCAGAGCTCTAGGAAATGGGCTACTCGTGGGGCAGGCACAGCATATAGCAAAGGAAAAAGGGAGATGACGATAGCTTATTGGAGCCTTGTGTCCCATCGGGGACGAAGAGGATAAGTATTAAAGTAAGTAAGTATGAATGCTTTGTTGTACAGCACTCTTGGAGATTTTTTTTAAAGATGTTAATATTTTTATGAGGACTCACGATAAAAGAAAGAGGCTTTGTAGAACATTTACTGAAACCTGATACATTTATAATTATATCTTTCTTAGAATTTATATGAAGTTAAGGGATCCGGTTTAGGTATCATGGTAATTCAAATTCATTTTGATTGTTGGGAATGTTAAAAATATCTAAAGCTGACATATGACTTTGAAGAATTTCTTCTTAACTAAAGGAGCTGTAGGTATAAGTTTAATTAACACTTGTAGAATATCAAATTCTAGTTCCTTAAACATATTATTCATGAGTCTTACAAACTAAGACAATGTTGTTACCCGCTTTGTCAGCTGGTACGGTGCCTGGGGTATAATACTTTTTTATATGTAATAGTGCAATCTAATTCCTTTTAATGCCTCCGTCAACGAAATTTCAGGGGTGTATAGTTTTTGTCGTGTCCTTCCGTCTGTCTGTCTGTCTATCTCTCTGTCTGTCTGTCTAGCTGTCCATATGTCTGTCTGTTTGTCCGCAAAAACTTTAACCTTGCCCATAACTTTTAATTCAGTGGACCTATGACTTTCATATTTCACATGTGTATTTCTTGTGACAAGACCTTTCTTTAAGTACCACCAAATTTGACCTTTTGACATTGACCTTAGAGTTTGACCCACTTGTACATAAAAATTCCAAACTTTTACTTTGGCCATAACTTTTGAATAGTAGGTACTAGGACTTTCATA
>NW_026939825.1:0-9366 GCF_032062105.1 Saccostrea cuccullata | reverse complement strand
GGCTGCCACTGAAAGAAACCATAAAAAAAAACGACAATAGAACTATTACAATCTATCAGCCAGAGATGGATTGTGAGTTTTCAGTATTAAATCCTTAAGTAAAAAGCCAAGGTTTTTGCAGGGATCGTGTGACCAAAAGAGAATCATATACAATGGATTTTTTTTTTGGATAAATTATACATGATAAATTATACACAGTCTTTAGGAAACAGATTAGTCTCATATGTATTATACAGACCCTAAACTGTGCTACTACACCACTTGAACTGTACGGTTCGGTACGCTCTTGCACGGAACGGTACGCTTTGTGAACAGAACGGTTCGTTTTGAGAACGGTACCTTACGCTTTGTGCACGGAACGGTTCGCTTTGTGCACGGACCGGTACGCTTTGTGCACGGAACGGTTTGCTTTGTTCACGGTATGCTTTGTGGACGGTATGTTTCGTTTCTTGCACGGAACGGTTCGTTTTGAAAACGGTACGCTTTGAGAAACGGTATGCAAATGAAGTGGGCGGAGCCTTTTAGATTTAATTCTTGATTGGATGCTTAAAATTTATTCATTTTAAATGACTTTTGAAGTACTAAATGCATGTTTATAATTATATTTCAGCCAATAACAAATTAATTTCTCAGTTACAATTTAAACATTTTACACTACAGCGGTGATGGAGGAAAAATGAAAAAAAAAATGAAAGGAAGAAAAAACATCATCCCACTGATGTCTTTGGCATTATGTATAGATATGTATTAATATATATAAAATCGAAATATTTCCGTATTTAATTTTTACGTATGCTGATCCTTCATTTCAAAAAGGAAAAAAAAAATTAAATGAAATATATTTTCACTTTAAAATAAAGCTGTAACATAATTAAAAGGAATTAATATATACCGGATATAATCTTGTTCTATACATATAACGCTATGCAAAATTATAAATTATTTTTAATTGATTGATCTATAGAAATAAATATGACTATTCCTGCTTCATGTTTATTCCTAGTAATTATATATGTAAAAAACCTTATAATATCTTCATTTTTTTTGCAAACTGTTTTATATCATTTTTCATAAGATGTATTTCAGAATGAAGTAATATTTATACTGCAGTTTGCACAGTTTATTTGCAAGAAATTCGGCTGGCGATTTTTGTATGCAGCGTGATAGTTGATCACAGTTTTATTAGTAAGATTATTATCTCTGTATTCTTCATGTTCACTGCATGTAATATTTTAATCCATACTTTGCATGATTACAGATTTTCAGTAACCGGTTAATCGATTAATCGGTCGGAGCGATGCTAATCGGTTAGCAAATCCGTAATCGGTTAGTTGGAAAAAAATAAAATATATGTAAATTTGAGCGCAATTTCCTTAAATTCCCTTCTGTATTTCTTTTTAGAAAGGAAAGCGCTGCAGAGATTTTTATTTAGTGTTTTTACACATCTTATAATTAAGATTATTTGGAATTAATTATATACCTCTTCAGATAGAGTTCGCAGGGCAATTAGTTAATTTGTAAGTGTTAATTACTATTTTTATAACATCATGCCGTTACCCAGATAGTCCTGTACATAACCGGTAATCCCTTTTAATTATTGTAGGTCTATATGTTGCCGTTTTCTATTAAATTATTTTATTATAAAATACGTTGTGAAGTGAGAGTTCAGACACAGTTCTGATTATGGTGACAACGTGGAATTAACTTCTTGAAGATCTGCGTTGGAAAATTATCCCGGTCTTATTTCTCAAGCAAGATTCATGGTTTTCTTAATTTTTCTTGCCTATTGAACACTGCATGAAAAGTCGCGTTTAACCCTTTCACGTTCGTATCGGTCAATACTGACCGATAAGCCTTCTTTTTCTGACATGTTGCTGAAAAAAATTAATAGTTTTGCTTAAAATTAACGGATTTTAAAAAATCAGGTACCATTTTAATCGTGAGACTCCGTAGAATATAATTATATGCAAAACGATTATGAAATTTAATTATTTTATGTCTCAATTATCGGTTAATTCTGACATCACTGCGAGAAAAAACTCCGAAATTATGAGTTTTATTAGTGCGCGTTTTCTACAACTTTCCTCGTTATTGTAAAAAATAGAGGTAATGTTTCAACAAAAAATTTATTACCTAAAAATGCTGACATTTTGAAGAAACTATTGATATAATTTTTTCACAGATATGTAATAAAAGAATTGAAAAATTCTTGGCTTTAATACAGTAGTCAAACTGGCACTGGCGTAAAACATAAACAATCGACTATAAACACGTATCCACAAAAAGTAAAATCGGAATAGGAAAATGTAAATTAAGTTTTGAAAAGTAGAAGAATGTACCTTTCATTTGGTATATTTTTGAAAGATGTCAGTTGAATAAATCCGATACATAATCCACATTGAAAAGCCAATTACATTTGAATTTTCGCGCGGTTTGCGGAAAAGAAAAAAGAGGGCGCAATAAGCGCTTCCGGCACTATTATTGAGAAGGTAAACAATCGGCGGTGAACATGGATTTTGAGTTTGACGAGTTACTTTCAGAAGACGAAGAAGATTATTTAGATTTATTGTTGAGTGGGGAACTTGTTGAGGAAAGAGACGAAAACGATGAACAATTTGATCCATCAAACCCCCATCAATTCAGGTAAGTTTATAACAGCCTCGACAGCGATATAGGCTACACGCTGTAGAAAAATTCAAGAATTTTTTTTTTACTGAGACCTAATATAAAAATAATTAAATCGTAGTTTATTATTATGGCCTAACATTTCTTTTTTCTTCGGAATTATTTTGATCCTACATGTAAATAAAAAAAATTATGAGGGATAATCTCGACATCATTTACTCAAGATACTGTATACAGCACATGAGCAACAGGTGCCCGTTACACTCCACGGTTCGTAAAAATAATATGTTATTCATGGAACAGAATCAATGTATACTCGCTTCTCATTATATCGCGGGTTCCATTGTATCGCGGTATATTCCAAAAATCCAGATACTTAGCTCATATCCTTTCTGTTGAAATACTATCTGTTTGTCGTCCGAATGTAAACTTTTGTGATGATTGAAAAGTATGGAATATGTGTCGGTAATTTTTTTATTCAAATAAAACGTAATTTTACATATTTCCATTCCCGTTTCTATCATATTTAGATCATTGATTTTATAACCTAGTAAAAGCCATAATAAAGTTCATGTTTCAAAAGTCTTTAGTTTGTATAATTGTTTATTTTTTATGTAGAATTACACCGTAAATATCAAAATAAAAATTGAAGTCCATGTCAGCCACAAGTTTCCATGTTTTCCTATACCGCGATACTATGAGACTCTCCAAATTAGGAGGTAAATAAGACTTCCCGTTTTAAAAATAGACAACAAATTAAACAATGCAAACTTGAGAAATGATTTAAAACTGAAAAGTTAGGCCATAGATTGGTTTATGGATAGTATTTGACGAAAGTTAAAGTAAAAAATTGGATTAACACTTTTTATGCAAAAGGATTAAGTACCGCGATATTATGAGACACCAGTATACATAACTTTTATACTTATTGATAACTACTGTACAGTACGTACGAAATCGTGCTATTTAAACATTTCTCCATTAGACATATCATACTTTTCCTTCATTCATGGACATATAGGCCTATATGGAACTTTTTTCTCCCTTAACTAGACTTTTTTAAGTCCATCTCGAGAATTTTTCACTCATATGGAGACGCCACCACTTTCCGGTGGAGAGCTGCAAAATTGTCCTATACTCGGCACTCAGAGCCATTGAACAGGGAGGGAACTTTTTCATGCCAGCACCTACTGCGACACAGGACCCCGGATTACACGGTCTCATCCGAAGGACCGGTCCCCACATACCACAGTGGGATTCGAACCCACGACGCAAGGATTAACTCCTTACTTTGCAACTCTAGAGCAGACACTCTAACCACTGCGCAACACGGGCTATGAATTAATAAAGTAATAACTATTCTTTGTATGTAATAGGAATATTATAGTTTTCTAAACTAAAACTATCAATATATGTATGAATCATAATATTTTTTGTGTTTTTTTTAATAAAGAGGGAGACGGGGTTAATGTAATTTGTTCGCCGATGTAATTGCATTAACCTTTGAAATACTTTGCATACTCAGTTTTATTTGACTAGCTTTCAGTACATAAAATTTATTTTTGGGGCATAAATAATTAAAAAGCAATAAAATCATTCAATGCCTTCTGCTGAAGCATAATGGTTAAAAAATTATCTTATTTATTCAGAAAAAAAAACTGGGGGTCTGTGATGTTTATTGTTAGATATTACCAAAAAAGTGCCAATTTTAAGCATAAATTGGGCTATTTTGCCAAGGAACTTCACGATGGATTTAATAAATTTGCCAATTATGATAATAGAAGTAATGACTGCTGATCCTAAACATTTTATTGCACAAATTACTCTGTGTACAGATTGAATGAAATAGGATTGCAAACTTAACAATACTGAATCCTTCGAAAGCGAAAAAAAAAACTTCCGCCAAAAAGTGTAGTTCCTCACTAAATGTTTTCGGAATGGTATATATATAATAATGGGGTTTTCATTGAATATATAGTTTAATTAGCATTTTAGAATCAAAATTCATCGATAAAATACAAATTTTTCTCAAATACTTCCACTCAATGCTTTAAGGTCAGACGACACATTACTCAAAAATATATAATTTTTCCCAAGAATTTGTCCTTTAAGTATAGGTACTTAAACAAGTTTCTTCACTAAAAATTAGGGTACCTAACCAGGCATTTGGACAAGATTCCACAGAGTGATATTTCTTTTATATCCCATTTGGGTAATCATCTGAATGGTCTATATCACACCCAGAGAAACATGACATATCTTTGAGGAAAATGTCGTCTGACCTTAAAGCAAATTTTACAGCAAGTTTCAAACACTTTTTAGCTACCCGAGCCTAAGGCTCAAGTGAGTTTTTTTATCACATTTTGTCCGTTGTCCGTCCGTCCAGCTGTCCATCCGTCTGTAATCTTCTTCTCAAGAACCAATGGTCCAATTTTAATCAAACTTGGTACAAAGCATCCTTGGGTGAAGGGGAGTTTATTTAAATTGTTAAAATGAAGGGCCACGTCCCCTTACAAGGGGAGATAATCAAGAAAAGACAAAAATAGGGGGCAAAAAATTTTCCCCAAAAAATAGAAAAAAAAAAAAATTTTTTAAGCCCGGGATTAATTTGATTTTTAAAAAACCTAAAAATAAAATTTTTAATAATTTAAATTTTTTGGGAAAAATCTTTTTAAATTTCTTTCGCCCGGGGCCAAAAAAAAATTGGAGTTTTGGGGAAATTTTCCCCTTTTTAAAATATAAAAGGGAAATATTAAACTTTAAAGAAATCGGGTGGGATAAATTACATTAATTTGTGGTTTCCCCGGGGGGGGGAGATTACTTTTTGGGGTTTTTTGAATTAAAAAAACTTAAATTTTGTAATTTTTTTTAAAACCTAAAAAATTGGATTTAATTCATTTTCAATTTCAGGTTTGTGGGCATTCTAATCTATATGTCTATTGTGAATTTCCAAACTTTAGAGAGATATTGGTCAACCTGTCCCCTGTACAAAAACAATGTTGTTTCATCTGTGATGAGCATCACAAGATTTAAAGCCATTTTGTCTTTTCTGCAAATCAATGCTGATTCTGATAAAGGTGAGCAAATATTTCTTTTAAGAAAATACATAATATTATTCAAAATCCCAATTACAATGTTACATGTATGTTATCTTGTATTGAGGTTTAATGTAATCCCTGCTACTTCAGTAAGGGGAAAATTTTTAATAATGGTCTTCAAAGGGAATCCAAATGTAAACAAAAAAAAATTTCAATTCTCAGTATGGACATTTTAAAAGCACTTGCCAAATCCTTTTTTCACCACCAAGGGCCCTTTGGGCTTGATCAAAATTTTGTCGGCCGGCCCGCAAATTTTACTTTTCCCAAAATTTTTCAAGAAATTCCAATTTAACCAAAATAAAAATTCCGGGGTAAATTTCTTTCCCGGCCCTTTGGGGTTTTAAATTGGTTAATCTTTTTTTTTCTTTGGGGCGGAAAGAGTTTTTAAATTGGGATCCCCCGGTAAAATTTAAGTTTGTAAAATTTTCCCCCTTTTTTTTTACTTAGGGAAAATAAAACCCTTTTAAAATTTTTTTAAGTTTAAAGGGTTCTTATTTTTTTTAAATTTATCCTAGGTTATGTAGAATTTTTAAACTTTGCCCCCTTGGGGAAGGGGTGTAAATTTCAACCCCCCCCCCCCAAATTTTACAGGTTCCGGATCGGACCCCCGGTTTTTTCAGCCAAATTTTTTGAAAATAAACCATTCCCCCTGGGCCTTTTTTCTTATACTATACCCATGTATTATACACATGTATGGGTTTTAAAAAAAAAAATATTGTTTCACTTCTTTCAGATGATAAGCTAACAAGAATAGCCATCTTTTGGAACAGTGGAATCCATATCGCAGTCCTTGTTTCAGCCATACAAGTCTGTTCTGTGGATGAAGGATGGTAGCATCCAAGCATCACTACTAGGAATCAGGCAGTTCATCCGTGACAAACCTATTCGTTTTGGTCTAAAGTTGTGGGTGTTTCCCCGATTCTATCCCCGGCTATACCTATGCATTTTTTGTTTACCTTGGCAAAAGAGACAGAACTCAAAAACAAAACAAAGGGACTTGCATACAATGTGGTGATGGAATTAAGCAGGACACTTTTCAATCAAGGATATAGAATTTATACTGATTCTTTTTATACCACCCAACATTTAGCTACAGATCTATTACAGAAAAAGACATATCTGGTAGGTGCCGTGAAAAGATCCAGTAGTCCCATGCCCAGTTGCCTGAAAGATATTAAATTTGTTTGAAAAGGTGTCCACCGAGGAGATTTTCGATGGCATAGGGACGGTGATTTTGTGTATGTGCAGTGGAGAGACTGCAAAACTGTGACCATTATTTCTCCTATTCATAAAGGCTCTGCAACTGGAAACTGTCAGAGAACTGTAAACGAGCGGTGGGCTATAAGAGGAAGCAGCTGATGCAACCAGTTGTTATTAAGGACTACAACACCAATATGGGAGGTGTGGACAAGTCAAACCCGATGTTAAAAAGTATCCATGCTATATTAAGTCAATCTTCCATTGGTGGAAAGTTTTGTTTTTTCATAGTATAGACATAATGATTGTGAATTCCTACATAATTATGAAGGAATTCATGAAGTGTAAAACGGGAAAATTCACTTCATGGGGTTTTAGGTACCTTTTTGGGCCCCCTCGAGTACCGTGAGAGTCTTGCACTTTTTTTGATGAACTTGGATGGGATCAACTTCGTTTCCTGCTAATGTTTGTAAAGTTCAGTGCTTACCGATGATATCAGAAAAACGGAAAGACTGTATACTGCAATGGAGAGGCATCTTAAAAGAACAGAAACTGCCAAGTACCAAGACAAAGTATTTTTGCGCTAAATGTGAGGTGCCTCTTTGTTTGCAGAAAGAGAGAAACTGTTTTCTAAAGTGGCATTCTCCAGAGGGAAGAACAGTTCAGGAGTGGGCTAAAGTTAAGGGAAGAAAAAAAAAACTTTGAGGTTTAATTAATTGCTTTCGTTTAGAGTTTTTGACCTCTCCATGTGTAAATATGTTTTTTTCAAACCAATTTTTGGCTCCCAAGTAGTTTTTAACTTTTTTGGTTTCTTTTTCCCTTGGTTAAATTTAATTCCACTTAAGGAAACCGTGGGCCCAAATTTTTTAAAAAATTCTGGTAAATTAATTTGTTCTCCCTTTTTAAAAATTTTTGGGGTTAAAAAAAATTTGGAAAACATTTTTAAAATTTTTTGGAACCCCTTTTAAGGGAAAATGCAAAAATTTTAAAATTCAATTTTTCAAAAACCCCGGGGGAAGGGGAAAAGGGGAAATTTTCAAGAAATTTAAAATTTTTTAAAAAATTTTTTAAAAATACGGAAAATTATCAAAAAGGAAGATCTTGGTATGTCCTTAAAATATACCCCAAATTTTTAGTTTTTTATAAGGAAAACAAAAATTTCCTCTCCCCTTTCCAAAATTTTATGGAAAAAGAAGTTAAAAACAATTTGTTCAAAACATAACCCCCGGGGAGGCGGCAAATACCGCAAAATTTTAAAAAAAAAAGGTTTTAAAAAATTCCTCAAGTCAAAGATAACATAATTTAAATAAGCTCTCCTTTAATTAATTTTAAAAATTTTTAAGGGGGGGTGGGGATTGGAACAAATTTTGGAAAAGGAAAACTTTAAACATTTTTAAAAAATAAAACCGGGGCAGGGCTAGAAATTTAATACGTTTTTTTTTTTAACCCCCATGTAGGTGACGATTGGCCATGGGTTTGTTTAAAATATTAAAATTCATTATTTTTATCAGATGAAAATTCTCTTTGTTAAATTAAATTTATTTTAAAATACCTAGTTCAAGGTCATTAACTTTTGATAACTAAAATCCCTTTGTCAAAAGGGAATTTTTGATATCTCTTTCAAAACTACATTGCACTTCATTTTAAAAAAGTAGAAAACGGTAAATTCTCAAACCCCTTCCTTCAAATGTTTTGGAATGTGGGGCTGCCAGTGTCTGTCACATACTTTCTGATTGGTTGCTAAGCAACAGAAATGTGAAAAAAGTATATGTTTTAAAAATGCCATTTTGAATTTTTAATGTCCATTTAAATGACTAAAAATAACAATTATTAAAAAACAATTATAATTCATTGAATTCATTTCTATTTAAAAAAAAATCTGTAGCCATATGTTTCTGTTTCCATGGCAACGGCAATAAATTTTCATGCACTACTTATGTGTTTCTTGAATATAGTTAAAGTTATAAAAACGTTTTGATGGTAATTATTTTGCTAAATGATGTGTTAAAAAAAGATTATTGTTAAAAAGGGGAAAATTTCAAATTTTGGACATATGGATGTTGCTTAGCAACATTTATTTAAAAGGTATCTCCATGGTTACCACAAAAAATGCACTATTTGTGAAAACATGAATGTTGAGGCTATTTGTATATAGGTTAGTTTTACCTATTTTAACTTTTAGCAAAAACTAAAAGGGAAATTAAATTAAAATTTTCAATTATTTTCGTTACAAATATTTTGCAAATTTGGGGCTCTTTTCCGACCATGGACAAAAGGTTGCCATGGCAACTCAAATATTATTTCATGATTTTAAAACTTGACATACAGACAAATCTTTTCATATATAATACATATATCTTCAGGCGTGTTTTTTTCCTGTTGAAGCATTTTTTGGAAAAATTTTTTTTCAGCCCTTTAAAATTTTGCCAAAAAAACCGAATGTGAA
>NW_026939824.1:0-9356 GCF_032062105.1 Saccostrea cuccullata | reverse complement strand
TTCTCCTTTTTGGTCCAGTTTTGGCCTGGGGTTTTTTAACCCTTTTTGAATTAACCTTAAAAACATGCATATGAGAATTGTTCAATTGTCTTATCTGACACATGTGTTATCTGTTCTGCTGAATTCCAACCTTTATTGTCATTCCCAGTTGATTTACATTTTCTTTGTACAATCTAACACCATAGTCTGTTTTGAGACAGAATTTGTATTCAAGTGCATGTTGGTTTAGACAGGTTTCTCTTTATTTTGAATTTGTTCATTGAAGGTCAGCCATACAAATGTATAATTATTGAAATTTTTTATGTTTTAGGTAGTAGCAGATGAAGCATGGGAAATGTACAAGAAAAGAAATGACTCCTTTATTGTGGATCTCTTTCAAGGGCAGTACAAGTCAAAACTCACCTGCCCTATCTGCGGAAAGGTAGGTGACCTTTTCTCCATTCTTCTTATTCCTTGTTGAAATAGATGACAGAGCTTCTATTCTTGATGATGGACAGTTGAGTTGTCATATTTTCCCATTATTTTTAGATCTCTATAACCTTTGACCCCTTTTTATACCTGTCACTTCCTCTTCCTAAGAAGAAGCGCTTGTTACCTGTGATATTTATGTGGAAGGATCCTTATAAGAAGCCAGTGCAAGTAAGACTTCATTTCAAATTGAGACTAGATAAAAAACATATCTCTCAACCAAAAAAAATTGTCGTGTAGGAACGATACTGCAGTTGATTTGTGCTATTTAATGACATAAAGCTGTCGTGTAATGCCACCTTAATGTTATTCTTTAAATACATATCTCTATTGTAGCTGGTTCTGAGGCTGCCTAAGGAATGTACGACAGAAGTCTTGAAAGAAGAGGCTTCAAAAAAGACAGGAGTGAAACCATCAGCTGTAAGTTATTCACATGTGAAAGATCTATTATGTACTTAAATTATGATCGGAGACAAAAAGAAATGAGATTAAAGATTTTCTGAACATTTTAAATGCAGATGAGAGTATATGAAACATACAAAGGGAAGATCTACAAATTTTATGGGAAAGGTACAGATCTGAGTGCAGTCCAATCAAATGACACAATATTAATGTAAGTATTTCTTAGGGTCTGCGAGATAAATTTATTCCATGAATCAAGTAAGATGCCTAATGCTGTGAAATAAGTAAGACATAAAATGAATAAGTAAGGTGAACAATGTAATTGAGCATACAGTAAAACACGGTTATAGGGAAAGCGCTTAAAATGAAATGCACTGATAGTGAAGTTATTTTCATTTCCCCATGACTTTTAAAATAAATTGTTAAATAAATGGATATGTCGAATTACACTTATAATTAAGCAATATTGTCTGTACCTTGCACTTCGTTATAAGCATGTTTTAATGTACATATATCAAGTACTGTTAATACTTGGACTTTGGGACGTTGATCTAATTCTGTTTTACAGATCTGAGGTTTTGACAGAAGACATTGCTGGAGAACCTGTACACGAGATATACGTCGTTCAAGTAAGCTGCACTTTCGAAATAAGTTTTAAAGAAGTTAAAAGGAATTTGCGACTGATGCTTTAATACATATCTTTAAAATTGACACAATCTCCTTTGATAAAATGGTAAAGTTGGAGCTATGTATTCAGTTTTGTTACTTTGAATAAGAATTTGATTTTGCCAAACAGAAAAAAATAAATTTCTATTATTATTTATTTTTTGTTAACAGAGAACAATAATGCCAAACCAGGTTCCCACGAATGTTCCTCTTGTCGTCGCCGTGCCCCGATGGCTCTAAACTTAAGAGGTGTACCAAGTGTTTTAAAGTGGGATACTGTGACCAGTAAGTGTGATGTAATGTCTGAGTGTACTGAGTGGGGACTGAAAAGATCAATACAGCTGACATATTATAGTACAGTATGTCTGGTAGTTTTGGAGATTTGAAGAAGTGTATTTGTAGAATTTAAAAAAAAAATTGCCAAAAAATTCAGTGCCAGCATTTCCAAAAATCTTTCAGAGTTATTTTAATAGAGTGGTCAGTTGTTTCTGTACTTATTATGAAAACATATAAATGCTTGCAATAAATCTTTAATGTATATGCAATGTATGCAAAATTTAAATCCATATACAAAATTGTTCCTTGTGACATCAGTAGAGATAAAAAAAGAGTCACATCTACATGCATCTCTTGAATTAAAAGTCTTGTTTAAAGAAAAGGATAATTTGATCCTAAGTCATTAGAGCAAGCTCCAAGCTTTGACAAAAGTTGACCAGCTCAAGAAAAAAAGATTAAACTTGAATTTAGAATTAATATTACATGTACAGTATTAATGAGAAACCCAGTAAAAAAAGATTTGGTAGCCAGTATTAACAATAAAAGTACTTGAATTTTACTAGACATCCTTCATGTATATTGAATATGTTTATAAATGGTGGGTTTAGCTATTGAAATGCACTGAGTTTGTACTTATTTTATGGAAATTACAGCACATGTCAGAAGAACCATTGGATGTTACATAAGAACCAGTGTAACATGATCCCCGAGCCTGTGGGTTCTCCGTTCATCGTCAGCATTCCAGAGTCCAGGGCCACCTTCTCACGGCTCAGCACACTGATGGAGGCCTATGCCAGGTATTTTGTAGTATTCTGTGTTTTTTATCAGAAAAGACAAAAGATTCACTCTGCTTGCTTCAAAAGACATATAATTAAGGTTTCTTTAAAGTTATTCTATTAAGAGTTAGCTTTTTTTCTGAAGAAAATAGTTACATACAATTTATGTTCCATCATTAAAGAAGCACAAAATAGAATATTATTACTATGCACTAGTATCTGGTATAATAAAATGATGGATATCTTGCTTTTCCGTATAATGTATAATGGTCACATAATATTTTTGGCACTGTTGATATTAATTTTTTTTTAATTCATCCATTTAGGTACTCAGTTGGGGTATTCCAGCCCCCTGTCAAGACAGAACACAAGATCCATTCCTCAGGCATGAGCAGTAGTAGTAGCCAATCAAGTGGAAGCATCAACAGTCTGGACAGCCAATCATCTTGTAGCAGTTCCTGTACCATCACAGCAGAACAAGACCCACAGAGGATAGGTGTATTCTTTCATCGGTGATACAAACCTAGTGAGATGCTAATACAGATAGATGTAGCATACAGATTGTCTTAGGATTATTCTTTGATTTTTCCTTTGTTTATTTGTCATGGGTTCTTTTATGAATTATAGGATAAAAGAATCTTAATCTATTATTACATGCATGTATGACTTTAAGAGGTTTTTATGTGGAAGAATTAGTTTTTAGAAGAAATTTTTAGAACTTAACTGGGAAAGGTACCCCACAATAGATTTCCAAAATTTTAACCACAATTTATTTACCATGTATTGCACAGAAACCCCTTTTTGCTTCTGATCATGTCTGAGAAAAAATTCGTTAGAAGTTTGTATAAGATATGTAACGGTAAAAAACCGTGTTTTGAATTACAATTATGAATCATTTTTATGCAAAAGAATTCAATGGTACTTAATGTTGGCAATATTTTAAACTAAGAATTATTGAAAATATTAATGAACTAATATTTTGTGTGCTAGACTAATGCTGAAATGGTTTTTATTATCTCTACAGTGAGCAGCCATAATGTTTAATAAAATGTACAGAGCTCTGATTGGTTCCTTTCATTAATATCTGCTTAGCTTGCTGAGTAAACTAAACCTTGTGTTTCAGTCTTTGGACCTGAGCGAGGGTAATATGAGCACGGACAACAGTTACTCCAGTCTGCAGATGGGGAACGTGAGTGATGGATCCTCCACCAGTATCGGCGCCAAGGCTGGGAGTATCTCCTCCCTGGACTCGGCAGGTAGCGGGAGCGGATCCCAGTCCTCTCCTGTATCGGGGGACATGGATATCAGTAGTGACTTGAGGGAGAGTCCAGAGGATGGGGACCACGGGAATTCACCAGAGTCAGCCTCCTTCAAGACTCCCAATCTACCAGAGTTTTCATCTTTTAAGATGCCTAAAACGTAATTATTGTGTGTACTGGTAGAGATTTTTATCCCGGGCCTGTTCACTAATGCATGTTAATAGATCCTGTAGGTGCTGGGATTGAATGCTTGCTGAATATGTACATGTACTTATAGCTTTTTAAAATTCTTTGAATATCATGAAAAGAAATTATACTTTTATTTCATGATTTAAGACACCAAACATATATTGATTTGAATTCATAGCAAAACCTGAATTTGGAACTAAAAATGTTTTACAAAAGCAAGATGTGGTATGTTTTGCAGCAATGAACAAGATCAGTTTGGAAAATCCTCTTCTGACAATGAAACTGACTTAGAGAAGACCAAAACTGTTCCCACCAAGCAAGTCTTAGGCATCAAGTCAGACGAGATGGAGAGATCAAAGCCCCTGTTTTACATGAAACCTGTCAATCAAGATGGGGTGGGGATCCGGGGACCTGAGGGGGAGAGGCTGGAGGATTTAGGTAGGAATCAGTCACAGCCGTAACAGGTTAAAGGAATTAATACATGTATAGTGCAGACAACAGTTCTATACACTCTTTATACATGTTGGTAGTGTGTGGGTAGCTACAGATGGATATTATTTATATTTACAGGAGATGAACCTCTAGATCTTACTTATAAACAGTTTCTCTCTATTGACTGGAAGAATCATGAGAAATTTGATTCCTATGTTTTGGTACAAACCAAAGATATGGTGAGTGTTAGCCAGACAGAGGGAATTAAGAATAATGCACTAACAACTAATGTGTACTTATTGATAAAAGAGTCATGACACTTAAGTTATATCTGGTTTTAAGTTTTATTTTTATTTTTCTCAAGGAGTATGAAGAAGATCCAAGCAATTCTTCTCCATATAATGAAGGTATATGATTGTTTCAATGAAGATGCTTTTAATGCATACCCCTATTCTATTATGACAGGCCCTAGTCGTTTGCTAGAGACAAGATCATAATGTAAAAATTCTGAACAAAAGAAACGAATATATGCCACTGGAGGATTCTTCATAAGAGAAAGCAAGGAATTGTGGGTCTTTTGTAGATTTTTACATGGTTTACATAGATTAGTACATTAAAATTTTAACCCTATTGTGGTTTATCTATTTTGGATTAGGTGTATGAATAAAACCGATTAGTTGTTTTTAGTATCTTGCTCATAAATATTTGGCTTTGCCAACTTTAAAATTAATATATTTAATTATTTCCATCTGATATTTTTAAGGTAGATAACCATATGCAGGTTGCAACAGCTGAATATTTAGAAATGATTGGAACATTACTTGTATGCATAATATATATATAATAAAGCTTTTGTTTAAAATTTCAGATTCAGGAAACATTAATATCCAGCAGTGTATGGACCTGTTTACAGAGCCTGAGATCCTCAGCCCAGAGGAAGCCTGGTAAACTGATATCTAAATGTTTTATATTAAGCTTTGTTTATACATAGCAGCATAAGGCCTGGTAAACTTTGTGTCATATGATAAACTCTGTGTTTTTCTCACTAACTGATATGTACTGTGAAGTTTAATCTTCGAAGACCGATACTGTAAAATTCTCAAATACACGAGGAATTTAGTGTGGCGTAATTTCATGAGAAGCAGTATTCACAATTTAATTTTTTTATGGCTGAAATACAATGTAAGGTCTCATGAGATACCACTTGCAAATTTATGTTCCTATACTAAGAACTTGCATAATAAAAGGAATACATTGTAATTAGAAATGTCTTAAAATTGTTCCTGAAGATTTTAGAGGTAAAATTCCTTACCACATATATATCACGATGATAAGATTTATATTTAGGCTATCTAAATTTAATTCTCTGCTTCTCAGGCCAATTTTCTCCAAAACAGATGCGGGAAGGAGGCATTTTTTTTATCATTTTATTGGCAATAAAGTAGATGAGGGAGGTATTTTTTAAATTTTTGAATTTTCTTTCACATAAAGATAGTTTTTTAAATCACAGATATACTTTCCATGTCTGATTAAAAGTTTTGCTTTATCCTTTGCTTATCAGCATGTGAACATCGTAGGCAATGTCTTTGAATATATTTTCAAACGAAGTAGCCGAAGTCTCTTTGAAAATGCACAAGATGAAACACATCCTTTAAGCCTGGTTTAATGGTGGCTTATAGGTCCTTAATGGTGGTTTAATGGTTGTCTTTAAATCACCATTTAACACCTTTAAGTAACATTTACACCACCATTAAGTTACCATTAAGCCATTTCAAAGTCCTTAATGGGTGCTTAAATGTACCTTAATGGTAGCTTAGTGGTGGCTTAAAGGTCCTTAATGGTAGCTTTTAGACCACCATTAAGTCACCATTAAGCTACCATTAAGCCACACTTACAGGTGCTTAATGTCCAAACTCCATTAAGCTACCATTAAGCCACCATTAAGCCACCATTACGCAGTCGATAATACTGTTTTTATGGGTGAAAAATTATTTTTATAGTGAAATTTTTTCATAAAATATAAATGTCGAGTTCACACATATCTTGATTTGGTAAAAATAAGGAAAAAGAATGAATTCAAAATTGAAAAAAAAAAAAATCGCCACAAGTAAGGCGCGAACTCATGACCTTCCTATTCTGGGGCCATCGCTTTAACCACTAGGCTATAACCGCTCTTACTTCGTCTGTGAAATATTTAACCTTTATTTTTCACAATTTTTTTTGGACTTGTAAAAGTATTTATTTTGTTGAACGTCTCCAAAATCTTGAATTTGATTTATTAATCAAACTATAAAGATTTTTATTTATGGATCTTTTTTAAAAGGCTTATATCACATTCATATTTCTAAACCGTTGAGTTCGGCTTTTAAATTGTAATGAATTTATTAGAAGATTTATACGTTTAAGAATTAAATCATGATTGAAATTAATTATAGATATAACACAAAAAATCTATCATCGGGAAAGACAGATGAAATTTTTTTAAATAACAAAATATTCTGTGGATATCAACGGTTTTTGTGTCTAAGATTTACGCCTAGTGACAATCCTCGTTTACGAGTTACCTGGTTATGTTTACAAAAACTTATTTTCGAATATCATATTCAGTTAAAATTCTTTTTGTATCATAATGGGTATCAAAATAATTGTCATTTTACAATGAATCATAATTTTTAATTTGTTATATGCTTGCATTAAAGTTAAATTTTGTGACTGATTTTAATAATCAAAATATTCTCATGTGCATGGTGTATATATAGTTTACTGTAAGTTGACCGGGGACAGTGGACACCTAATTAAGGTCTGTTGTTTAACCAGTCGGTACTGTACACTGTTAATCTTACCCCGTTTCCCAATGTGTATAAATCTGGTCGGATGTCATGTTTAATCTGATCGGCTGTTCTTCTGAAAATCGATTTTGAAAAAAACAATGATTGAAGACCAACTAGATTTGACAGATACTTACCGCTGCATTATAAAAAAAATAACGAATTAATTCAAATTATTCATGATGTAAAAGTCAAACCTTGAAAACTAAACATTTTTAGCTCACCTCAAGTTGGGGGGAGCTTATGTGATACCCTAGAACGTGCGGTCGGCGTCCCGGGTTAAGGTTGAAGTTTTTTGGAGCAGTTTTCTTTTTAAGTACTTCTATGTCCTATATTGATTAGACATGCATGGAAGATGTTGCTAGTGTGTTTCATTGTACCAGTCAAAGTTTCAGATGCTGCAATTTCAGCAAAGGAATGACCAGGTTAATGTTTTTGGTGCAGTTTTTTTGGTGCAGTTTTTGGTGTGGTCTCATTTCCGAGTAACTATAAGCCCTATGTTGACCAAACTTACATGGATGATACATCTTAGGATGCATACTACCAGCCTTGCTTCGGATGCTGAATCTGACCTACATTTTCCGGTTGAGTGAACAGGTTAAAGTTTTTGGTGAAGGTTTCATTTCGAAGATACTTTGAGCCCTATAATGACCAAACTTGCATGGATGGTACATCTTAGGATGTATTCTACTAGACTTGCTTCGGATGCTGAATCTGACCTACATTTTCCGGTTGAGTGAACAGGTTAAAGTTTTTGGTGCAGGTTTCATTTCCAAGTTACTATGAGACATATAATGACCAAACTTACATGGATGATACATCTTAGGATGCATACTACCAGCCTTGCTTCGGATGCTGAATCTGACATACATTTTCCGGTTGAGTGAACAGGTTAAAGTTTTTGGTGAATGTTTCATTTCGAAGATACTTTGAGCCCTATAATGACCAAACTTGCATGGATGGTACATCTTAGGATGTATTCTACTAGACTTGCTTCGGATGCTGAATCTGACCTACATTTTCCGGTTGAGTGAACAGGTTAAAGTTTTTGGTGCAGGTTTCATTTCCAAGTTACTATGAGACATATAATGTTAATGTTATAATATTACATGGATGATACATCTTAGGATGCATACTACCAGATTTGCTTCGGATGCTGAATCTGACCTACATTTTCCGGTTGAGTGAACAGGTTAAAGTTTTTGGTGCAGGTTTCATTTCCAAGGTAGAGTGTACTATGAACCCTATAATGACTAAATTGCATGGATGGTACATCTTAGGATGCATACTACCAGACTTGCTTCGGATGCTGAATCTGACCTACATTTTCTGGACGAGTAAACAGGTTAAAGTTTATGGTGCAGGATTCATTTCCAAGTAACTTTGAGCCCTATAATGACCAAACTTGCATGGATGGTACATCTAAGGGTGCATTCTACTAGGCTGGCTTCGGATGCTGAATCTGACCTACATTTTCTGGATTAGTGGAAAGGTTAATTTTTTTATACAGGTTTCATTTGCAAGTAACTTTAAGCCCTATGTTGACCAAACTTGCATGGATGATACATCTTAGGATGCACACTAATGGACTTGCTTCAGATGCTGAATTCGACATACATTTTCCAGATAATAGACCTCGTAAAAGTTATGGGTGCAAGTCTATCACCAAGAAACTATAAGGCTTATATAAACCAGTTGCACAAATGATGCATCAAGGGATGAAAACTCTCAATCTTGCTTCAGATGCTGGATTTTAATTACATTTTCATGATGAAGAACTAGTTTTTAGTTTTTATATAGGTCTATTCCAAAGTATCAAAATTGCATAAATTTTGCATTTTTGGATGTACACTTTTTGTTGGTTAATTGTGTGACTTAATTTGCCTTACTTAAAGACAACACACGTTGAGGTGAGCTCTGTAATCTCTGATTACCTATGTTTTTATGATCTTAAATTAAATTGATAATTTTGTATACTGAAGATTTTCCCTTTTAAATTAAATTACTGTAATTTTGATAGAATTATGAATAGAAAATAATTGTATTGAAAATAGGTTCTA
>NW_026939823.1:0-9351 GCF_032062105.1 Saccostrea cuccullata | reverse complement strand
GATTGATATTTCATAAATACAATTTCCAAATTATTATAATACCTGAACATATTGATCGAGTATGAAAGAGAACTTGTCATTAATTTCAGAGAGAGAGAGAGAGAGAAAGAGATATATTTTAAGAACCAATCTTCAATATAACAATGTCAGCGCCTAAGTCTTGTTTATATAAATGAAATAAAATTTAAATTTAAACTAGGACCCATCGATCTTTTAAAAATTTACTCTTTATTAATATTTAAAATTTAAAAATGAAACAAAAATATATTTATAAAAGTTATGGTAAAACACGTGTATTTGTTATGTATGCAGATTAAGTCCATCGGTAAAGGAGATCGATTGGTTGTTCATTTGTTTACGGGTGAATAGGTTGAATCCGTGCTACGCATGATTCAATCAGGTATAAGGTAGATTTTCGAGTGTTTTTAAGTTATTCGAAGTTCGCTGCTATACATTGCAACAGACTAATCCCCCGCCTACCCACCCCTTTCAATATCGATATTTCGTACATGCTGTTCGTATTAATGTTGACTTGTCGCTTTATTTGAATCTTTTTCTCCCCCGCTTGAAAAGTGGGGGATATTAATTTGGGTTAAACCGACTGTCCTTTGTATCCGTCCGTATACACTTCCGTCCGTTGCCGTCCGTCTTTCTGTCTGTCTGTAACGCTTTCGTTTCCACACGATATCTAAGAACCCTTTGAGCTTTTGCAATGAAATTTAGCATAGCAACTCCCTATGGACTGAAGAAGACCCCTATTGATTTTGAGGTCAAAAGGTCAAAGGTCAAGGTCATAAATAAGCAAATTCTGTCTGTTAAAACACTTTCGTTTCCACACGATATCTCTAGAACCATTTGAGCTATCGCAATGAAATTTTACATAACAACTCCCTGTGGCCTAAAGAAGACCCCTATTGATTTTGAGGTCAAAAGGTCAAAGTTCAAGGTCGTACATTTATACATTCTGTCTGTGTGTAACACTATCATTTCCGGGCGATATTTCAAGAAGATTTTGAGCTTATGCAATGTAATTTTATACCAAAACTCCCTAGGACGTCTCTCGCCCCTCTCAAAGTGCCCCGCCCCGTTTGTTTTATTAGTATTTATAGTATTACATGTCGCTATTTTTAGCGCAGGGGCATGAGGAGAGTTATTGCGTATAAAACAGGTTCTCGGCGGACTTTATGTTCTTATTACATCTATTATAACTGTTTAATAAAGCTAAATAAATCAAACACCATGGATTGTGTAAAATTTTGAGGATACCGAACATGAAAACATGAATATATACATGTATGTGACTTCAGTTCTGCATATACTTCACTCTGTGTAAAGAGACTCCGTGGTCTAGCGGTTATGTCTCTCGCTTCAAATGGGAGAGGTCCCGGGATCGAATCTCGGTCGAACCTTTCTTTTTTTTTTTTTTTTTTAAATACTTTTTTTTTACTAAATTATAGTATTCAGCATGTGAAATGAAAAATTTATGAGGTTATAAAATCATCATTACAGTGTGATAAATATTCCATATAAAAAAATCTTCTATACACATAATAAAGAATAAGCAATCAAATCTTTATATGCATATTGACATACATGTATTTTATTTCCTTCAGTATACATGTATACATTTAATAATTCTACAAATTCAGTCAGGGGGAGCCGACTTTTTCCCTAAGCGGGGGACACGAATTCTCTGAATTAGCTTGTTCTTTTGTAGAATGATATGGATTTCAGAAGTTAAACAAAAGACTGTGCTTTGTATTATAATACTGTATACACTTCATTAAAGTCTGTTGCACTCGCGCATGCGAGCTCATCCTATATAAAGTGTTTTTGAGTTTTATTTATAAATAATTTATGTTCGTTTGAACTGGTGAATTTAGAACATAATTAAGATTTTCAAATATGACCCATCAATCTTTAAAATTCAAAAATATGATTATCAAATTAATGACTCGATCAAAGTTTTAATCATTTAATAAAAATGCCATTTCGGAACTACGTTTTCTTTTATTGCATTCGATTTAATTAATTATACATACTAACTTTTCCCTTGGTAAAAATTAAAAAAAAAAAGCTGAAAGCACTCTGTTTTCATGAGCTTTTCAGAGCTGTAAAGGAAACATTGCTTCACCGATTCAATAGTTATTCAAAGTGGAACAAAATAATATCAATATGCTTTTTATCATGCATCTAACGTTATTTCTCCGTAGAAAGTTAAAACCTTAAAACTACCTATTCCCTGAGAAGTAATACAGTTAATTCTCGATAAACCGCCATCTTTTGTAATTTAGAAATCATGGCGGTATAATGCGATGAATTGGAAAATCATGGCGGTATTGCAAAAATGGCGATTAATTCGATAATTGACTGTATTTGTCCCTTGCATGAGGACTACTCCCTAAAAAATAAGAACTACTCCCTGGGACTGATTCCTCATGAATACGTATAAATTTTTTTTTATTATTTTTATAATAACCCATATTCAAGCAACGTCAAGGAATATGGGATTTTATCTCAGTGATACATGTACATTGCCCATTTTAGATTGAGTATGTGCTTCGCGGAATAATCCGGGTTGTGCATACCAGTTTTTTTTGTTAGAAATGCCACAGTGACTATATATACTTGGTACGTGACGTAATTTCCTCCTTTCTAAGTTAGCAGACGAGCACATGGGTAGGTTTGTTCAAGCGATACAATCATTTCAATTTTGGATCGATATTTAAAAAAGAAAATACGTTTTAGCCTGACAGTGTCTTCTCAATTAGAGCACGTTTGTCCATTTTCACTGAAAGATTAAATCCGATTACGCATACTTTCATTGGATTGAAGGTTAACTAAGCCTAGCGGTCTAATTTTCAAATGAATATTGCTATGAATTTAAAGCGGCTTTTACAAACGTATTATCACAGACCTGTATAAAAACTTCAAACTAGTACTTTAGTCTTCATCACGAAAAGGTAATTCCGGTGCCCAGAATAACAAATTTAACTTAGAATGTTATGAAGCCAGGAAGCTTGGAATCTCGACCAGTCACCTACAACACAAAATGCCGACCGTGGGGAAATAACTCTTGCTTAAATCACTTCGATGAAAAACCATACATTTATATAATTTATCCAATCGCTGCCTCGTGTTTGGGTGGTTACGAGTAAGTTGTCCTCTTAGGGTGAAATAATAAACGTTTTATGCTAACTAGATTATACAAGCCGTTCTTTAAAAATATATAATTATACATTGATTCATAAAATAAATTCCATTTAACAAATTGCTATAAATAGACACAAGTTTTTTTGTTACATAATTTCAATCAAAATTTTGGACACGCACAAGCAAAGACAAGGGACATAATTCAAAAGGCCAACTTTAGGTAAGGGGTGGTCACGACTAAGTGGCCTTCTTAGGGTGAATTAAAAAAAAAAAAAAAGTTACAGGAAAACTATGTATTTGCATGTATGTTCACAGGTGCATGAAATATTGCATGTGTCAGTCTAACACTTGCAGAAGGTCAACACAAGTGCATACGAATGCACAGTCATTTAAATCTCATAATCAACGGCTAAATTACTGTCTTGGATTAAGCACACTAAGTCATAATTCAGGTACTCTCAAATTTCTTCTGGACTAAAACAAGCAGTCGTGCAGTGCTTTGGACAAGGGTTTTTAAATCAGAATTTAAGTTTAGTTATTAATTTATAAACGTGGACAAAAACTAACTTCGTATCGGAAAATCAAAATAGGAACGTTTTTCCGGCCAAGTGAGAGTAAGGGGTAGTTAAGTCTGGGGGTATCAATTTTGACCCGATTACAAACGCCCATCCCTCAAAATATCCCCAACCGGGACGATGCTCAAGATTATGGTTGCTCGCGCTCGATCACGCATTTTACCTACCCACTTCCATTTAACATTAACGCACACATAAACCCAAGGGAAACAACAGTTAACACTGAATAACTTTCGACACAGTTGATGCCATGTTTCGAAGACTTACAGGACCATTTTCTCTAAAAATCTAAAACAGATAAGGCAAACGCATATATTGGTATTTATACATAAAGATGTAAGCTGTTAGGACTTTATTTTAGGGAAGCCTAATCCATAGACAAAATACTAGTATTTCCATATTATAATATGTTATACATTCTCTACATTAGTGTAATGGTCGCTTACGAGATAAGCAGGTGAAGGTACAACACATCACTTATCTATTAATATATCAATATTTTTGCAGGATGGGCAGACACTTGCCTGTGTGCTCAAATAGATACACATTTGTACCTCGTAACATGGATAAAGCCCAGGGATTCACAACATGTTTAGTGTTCTTGGAGCTAGAGATAGACAGATTATGTAAATTCGATTCACAGCAACAAAACGCGAATCTTATCAGAACACCCCCCCTCCCCCCCTAAGGGCCATTCCGGGTAGCCGTGCATTAACCAGGCCATACTGTAATATGCTTGACATTAAATTTTAAACCTCGTCAATAGGTTACTAAAGCTAGATAACTAAACATTCATATGTGATTAATTTCGAACTAACTTCAATGGGGTTATTTGAAGAATGATACTGAAGGGAGTTCTCATGATACTCAACAGCTTTTCACCGACCTCGGGGGTGAATCCATTAGGACATGACTCCCTTTACATGTTAAAATAAATACCGAACATCCTGGATATTTGGCTACGAAAAAAAAAAAAAAAAAACAGTGTAGGTTTTAGGCTCAACATATATTCGTAACGCCATATATAGCCACAATGGGCTTGTAATAGTATACGTTTAATCAAGAAAAAATTAACTTAGGGTAGCCAATACCACATGAGCAGATCATATTATCCCCTTACATGTAGCAATTAACTGTCTCTGCCTAATTAGTGTGGTAGCAAACTTGTCAATTGCATATGCCTGTAGCCGTCTTTTAGGACAAAGGGTAAGAAGTTACTTAAACGATTATATATTAAACTTTATAGCCGAGGATGAGAAAAGAGTACACCGGGATTTGGGGACTTTTTATACGTGCAGTCGGGGAACTACCCTATTTAAGGGTAACTTAAACATCATTCAAGTTAAGCACATTCTAATATAGATTCATTTTAATACCCGGTATTTTCTTCTTTAAGTCTAAGCGTCTTGAAGGGAATGGAAAATCTAACAGAAAGGGAAACACCTATTTCCATGATCTTAACTAGGTATAATATCATCACTCAGGCTCAATAAGCCTGTCATTAGCGGTCAAATACTAATTATCAATCACACTTTAGCATACAAATCATATGATTTCTAATGTTTAATCAATAAGCATGATTTTTTTTCATTGTTTATACAATGAGGCATTAATTAGTTTTCCATACATAAGTTCCATACAGGCCCACGGCCTGTGGTGTTCACATGCTGAGAACAGTTTAATATCTACTTTAATTGTAATTTCTTAATACAAGTGCTCTCACTACGCATATCTCTCGATTGTGTTCAAGTATGCATACAAACTAGATGTTAGATTACGACAAATTTATTTGTAGGTACAAGCAAGACCTGTTTATATGATTATGTCACTGGATTGAACTTATTACCACTGCAGTATAACTTTCCCTCTATTGCCATGTAAAAGTCGAGAAAATGATAAAAACAGTCATATTATATATTCCCTTTACTATCCATTGTTATGTATGCCCTGTAATCCGAAGTTGTTTTAAACTCATTGTACTTGGTTGCTAACGGTTGTGCAAGTCGTACATTTACAAATAACTCCACATTTTTAAATTTGAAAATGTGTGATTCTTATCAGTTGTACATCTTTAACCCCCCCATATGTCCTTTTCAGCATCCTCGAACAAGAATCAATATCGTGCACAAACACCGCAATAGAATAGTTCACAGATCTTACAAAAATATGCTAGGTAGAAAGAGTTGTAGATATAATGTCCAACTGCCTATCCTTGAAAATATGTAATATACTGTCACATTATCAAGTCTGTCGCATAAGTAAATTCATCCATCTAATCCTGACATCATGCTTCGATTCAATACCAGGCAACACAATGTTTTTGGTCAAAATTATTTGACTGTCTTTAAGTTCGAATAATTGCTGTGTTTTTCCATAAATAAGGAAAGTATTAATAAGGTAAGTAAAAAGGGGTACCTTTAACATGACCATAGCTACTTAAATGATTAGGGCAAAAATAAGCTTAACTATAAATGGCGCTGGTTAGTGGTGACAGAGGTGGGGAATGACGACCCGTCACCAATTTGTGTGACAGTCATTGGTGGCGGATGCTCTTACGAGCATGTGGCGTTATCGTCAACCCCACCTCACATAAACGAGTGCTGTTGTTAACTCGTATGACATATTGTGGCGCTATTTGCGCATTTACTTTGATTTTAAACATCGTATGACATCTTGTGGCGCTATTTGCGCATTTGTGGCGCTATTTGCGCATCTGTGGCCCTATTTGCGCATTTACTTTGATTTTAAACATTGGTAAAGCAAATCTCAACATTTTTAGTACCTGGATATGTTAATGGGATATTGGACCATTGAACAATATTGTAATGATTTAACATTGATGACATTGTTAATGGGATATTGGCCCATTGAACAGTATTGTATTTCACATTGCTTACATTGTTAAGGATGACGTTTACTCAGGTTTCAGAAATCAGAGAGGAAATTTTATAAAGTATAATATATTGAATCAAAAATTGTTCTAAATGGATGAAATAACTAAGTTTTATCTCAATATCAATTCAAATATTTAATATGTAAATACTTGAAGAAAACATACAGGAACAAAACTCAATGTATTGCTATGCAGAGGAAATTCGGACTAAATTTGTAATTTTTCATTTTTTTTCAAAATTTTTATTTCTTGCAATATTAATCACAAAGTAAAGGTTACATGTAATTTAAGACATCATTTTTCAAATTTTATTTGTGTTTAAGCTCATAAATTATTTCAAATAAAAGAATGCTATGAAATACAGTAATTCAAAAACGTACAAAAACCACTGTAGTTAACATATCTCAATAATTTGATCATTGACCCAATATAATATTAATACCACGAGAATGAGGGTAACAAAAGTAGCCAGAGACTATAAATAATCAAGAGTTCTTATCAGTCAGATTTTTGCTATATTTGATTAAAAATAGGGAAAAAACATAAATATGACAGAGGAAATTCGGACTGTAATAATTATCACGTTTATGGCCCAAACTCTACTCATTTCTTTATATTGACAAAACCTGTTCCATTGCTATAATATTTCACTTTTTAAAGAGTTTTGTTGCTTGTAATATTTTGTTAGTGAAGAAGAAAATGGTCATAGTGTGAAAAATTGAGGTATTTCCCAAGAAATATTCAGGGGCCCTTAGCATGAAAACGAGGTCATTGACCTAGTTATTTTAAAATGAAATTTAACACAAAAATCATAAGTGTACAATGTGCAACAGGTGGTTTTTCGTTCTTATCAGTGGAATTTTTAGTCATCTGAGTAAAGGTATACCTTAATGGGATATTGACCCATTGTATCATATTGTATTGATTTTACATTTTTGATGGGACATTGGCCCATTCATTTGACATGGATACTATTTAAATGGGATATTGGCCCATTGTATCCTGTTTGCGTGGCGTTGTGCATTCGCGAAATTTACCCAGTGCACAATATTTAGCCCATTTGGGGTCGCCACATTTGTTGTTGATTGTTGGGGAGACGACCCGGCGGCCGCTCCCAAATTTGTCATTTGTCACCGCGACCAGATACGCCAAACTTCAAATAAATCCTATCAACTAATTAAGCGTTATTTTATATAATAACATCTGAGATAATAACCCATATTCAAGCAACGTCAAGGAATATGGGATTTTATCTCAGTGATACATGTACATTGCCCATTTTAGATTGAGTATGTGCTTCGCGGAATAATCCGGGTTGTGCATACCAGTTTTTTTTTGTTAGAAATGCCACAGTGACTATATATACTTGGTACGTGACGTAATTTCCTCCTTTCTAAGTTAGCAGACGAGCACATGGGTAGGTTTGTTCAAGCGATACAATCATTTCAATTTTGGATCGATATTTAAAAAACCCACCCTCCCACCGCATTCTTATGCGGTTCATTGTTGAAAATTATATGTGTGTTTTTATTATCATGATACTGCCGTGTTTTTGCATTAGGCCTATATATTTCAGGAAACGTCGAGACGCACGTAACACAGCCGTCATATCATCTGTCAACGTCGCGGTGCAGCTACAGACGTCTTTCTATCAGGATTGTGCCATGAAGATGATGTTAGTTCGTTATCACATGAACGAGTGCTGTTGTTAACTCGTATGACATATTGTGGCGCTATTTGCGCATTTACTTTGATTTTAAACATCGTATGACATCTTGTGGCGCTATTTGCGCATTTGTGGCGCTATTTGCGCATCTGTGGCCCTATTTGCGCATTTACTTTGATTTTAAACATTGGTAAAGCAAATCTCAACATTTTTAGTACCTGGATATGTTAATGGGATATTGGACCATTGAACAATATTGTAATGATTTAACATTGATGACATTGTTAATGGGATATTGGCCCATTGAACAGTATTGTATTTCACATTGCTTACATTGTTAATGGGATATTGACCCATTGTATCATATTGTATTGATTTTACATTTTTGATTATTGGCCCATTCATTTGACATGGATACTATTTAAATGGGATATTGGCCCATTGTATCCTTTTGCGTGGCGTTGTGCGAAATTTACCCAGTGCACAATATTTAGCCCATTTGGGGTCGCCACATTTGTTGTTGATTGTTGGGGAGACGACCCGGCGGCCGCTCCCAAATTTGTCATTTGTCACCGCGACCAGATACGCCAAACTTCAAATAAATCCTATCAACTAATTAAGCGTTATTTTATATAATAACATCTGAGATAATGTAAACCAATTATTAAAATAAAAAATGGAGTCCCGGGTCTATTGCAAAATTTTATGGCATGGGAATTTAATATGACGTCAAAATATTTCGGCATGCAAAGTCATAATCTAACTGGACTATTCAAGCAAAAATTATGAAGAAAACGACAATTCTTCAAATTTTCAGTGAAATTATTATTATTATTATTATTATTATTATTAATTATTCATTATTTTTATTAGATTGAATTAGAAATCTAACGAAATTTAAGTCACATGCATTTGCAATAAATTTTTTGCACCTAGATAATTTTTTTAAAGGTCTCTGTAGTTTAATAAATAGTATATAATAATAGGGAATAGTAAATTCATGGTTCCATCGGTAGGAAACTATTTCCCTCGACAGTTTCGTACCCATCCCGTAACTGTATAAA